>NC_092178.1:22716476-22891172 GCF_045791955.1 Oncorhynchus clarkii lewisi
CTGAGAATGGGCCCTGGAATACCTTCCGGTCCCGCGGCCTTGACCTGATTAAAGATCTTTCTCAAGTCGGCCTCGGAGAGTGAGATCAACCAGTTCTCTGGTTCGGTGGTGACCCGCATTCATAGTTTTGTGTTATTGTCAAAGCGTGCATAAAATGTGTTGAGTTCGTCTGGTAGAGTGTCATTGTTGGGCATATCACGGCTGGGTCTTTCTTTATAATTCGTAATGGACTGTAGCCCCATGCGACAGGTGTCGGAGCGTTTGTAATATGATTCCACTTTATTCCTATATTGTCTTTTTGCTCAATTGATGATTCTGCGAAGGTCGTAGCGGGACATCTTGTACTTGTTCCTGTCCTCAGCTGTAGCCTCAGGTTTGTGTGCAGTAGCCCTGTCCTTAGCGCCAACCTCAGTGTTACTCCACGGCTTTTTATTGGGGAAGCTTTCACTGCGAACTTTCACTGTTGGGACAATGTCGCCGATGCATTTCCTTATGAAGCCGGTGACAGAGGTGGTTAGCTTGTCGATGTTATTGGCGGTGTTTCGGAACATATTCCAATCAACGCTAGCAAAGCAGTCCGGTAGAATAATCTCTGATTGTGATGACCATTTCACAACGGAGCAAGTCACAAATACTTCCTGTTTGAGCTTCTGCTTGTATACAGGAAGCAAGAGTACTGAGTCATGATCTGATTTGCCGAATGGCGGACGAGGGGGCCTTGTACGCTTGCTTGTGGGTAGAGTAACAGTAGTCAAGGACTCTATCTCTCCTAGTGGTGAAGGACACATGTAAACTGTAGCTGGGGCTAGAGACTGATGCCCCGTTTACATCATGGCATATTTCATTACGGCATACGTCTTCACAGTCTTTCTCCGCTACTGAATGTACAAGTGTAGTGAAATGCATGACATCCGGCGCAACATAATGGAGTGCTTATGGGTAATGTGAATGAGGCTTGAGAGAATGTTTAATGTGAATTTTGTTTCACCCATTTGAAAGTGTAGAGTATAACAAGAAAATCATTAAATAAACTGTCAGACCATAGGCTAATCTTCTCATATTCCAAATATCTGACAAAATTATATTATCAATGTAATCTGTTCACCTACAGTATAAGAAACCATCACACGTAGCAGATGTTCGTAACAAAACAACCCAAACTACATTGGCAATTGAAGTTTAATATTAAGTCAGTGTTAGACAAGTTCTGTCACCCTGTCACAGCATGACATGGACCTCCATGGCCAGCGATTGTTCTCCACTCTTTAGAATGGTCACAGACATGTAAAACACAGTCCTTTACCTACTCTGTGATTTCACCATCACATTTTTCTGCCAGAGGCTGATTGTCCCTTTGAGGTTAAATTAATGAAGTGTCTCAATCAAACACGTCCATTTACCCTGCAATCAAATCCACACTGTGATTGTCAGAGGCTGCAGATGAGACAGAGGAAAAGAAGATGGTACCAGTGGGTTTAACCTCAATGACATTCTCTCTCATCGATTACATTCAAAATAATACTTTAGTTTTTTAGAGGGATTGAAAGAATAAGAAATCAAGTTTTGGGGGGGTTCATCATTTCAATGAAATTAAGTTGAACCAATGTGGAATAGACGTTGAATTGACGTCTGTGCCCAGTGGGAAGGCACAATTGACCAGGAAAAGCTCATTTTGTTGGATTTAGAGGCCAGAAACCATGAAAGAAATTAGATTGAGCCCAAGCCAGGGCATGAGTTCATTCACGACATGGGACTAGTAGTATTGCAGGGTAACACTTGATCAATTCTGACCTGGATAGTGTCAATAAAATGAGACTTTATTCTGGGTCTATTAATCAAAATGGAGATGATACAATAATCCGGATCATAAGAATCTGTGGATTACAGAAGAAATCATCACGTTGGATGAGATTAAAACTCCTCAAACAAGTAAGGCAGGTCTGTTGTATTGTTAATACCATATAAAGCTGATGACAATGATGAAACTGTGATCGTAGAAATAAGAAAGAACAGAAAGGGCATCCCCATTTAAGTCAATGTGTAACGGTTTTCTTCGGGCGAAAGAGAAGCGGACCAAAATGCAGCGTGGTGGTTATTCATGTTCTTTAATAAAGGAACTAGACATGAAATAACTAACAAAACAATAAATGTGCGAAAACCTAACCAGTCCTATCTGGTGCAAACACAGAGACAGGAACAATCACCCACAAACACACAGTGAAACCCAGGCTACCTAAGTATGATTCTCAATCAGAGACAACTAATGACACCTGCCTCTGATTGAGAACCATACTAGGCCGAAACATAGAAATACCCAAAACCTAGAAAAACAAACATAGACTGCCCACCCAACTCACGCCCTGACCATACTAAATAAATACAAAACAAAGGAAATAAAGGTCAGAACGTGACACAATGATGGCATGGACTGGACTGGCGGCCATTGCGAGTGTAAAGCAGAAAGTAAGGAGCAAAGCAGGAAGTCAAATCATGAAGTGTACACATCAATCTGTGCTGTGATTTGTTGAATCAATTCAAATAAAATTAAAAGTTCAGTTAGCATAATTTGAAGGAATATTCTTCATTACCATGAGAATTATTACATCACAATACCAGGCAGCCATTGTGAGTGTACCCATAAGTTTACCAGTCAAATTGCCAGAGTTAGAGGTTCCAAGCCAGTTCTATTTAAGTGATAATGCCCTCGAAGCCAGTGTTTGGAGAATACATTGGCACGGGTGTTGTTAGACCCGAGACGAGGGAATTATCACTTTTATACAACGGGTTACCAACATATTCAAAGAATTATACAGTATATATTTTAATTTAAAAAAACAATTTATTCATACTATTTCATCCTTCCACAAATCTGGGGTTGCTACCAAAGCCGGCTGTTTTTTTGTTCTATCGGTTCGGTTGATAGAGACGTGACCCAGTCGTTCAGTCTTTTTGTTTTGTTTCTATGGACGGGACCCAGTCGTTTGCTTTAAATGTTCCATTGCCATACTGGCTGGTAACGTTCTTGTCCTATGCTTTCTAGCTAGCCAACTACGGCTAATTTACAGTCATGTCAAAAAGTGCAGTCAGAATAATAGCAAAGTAGCAGCATTTGCATTTGTTTATGCTGTTTTCTAGTGACATTTATTTGGATACATACATAACAATGTGCTAATGAGGCACAATTTCAGCTGGTGTTCAGAGTAGCTGTCCCAACAGACAGACGGCGTAGCAGTCAGACGTCTGTTGTCTTGTCCCGTCCCATTTATACAGTGCCTTGCGAAAGTATTCGGCCCCCTTGAACTTTGCGACCTTTTGCCACATTTCAGGCTTCAAACATAAAGATATAAAACTGTATTTTTTTGTGAAGAATCAACAACAAGGGTGACACAATCATGAAGTGGAACGACATTTATTGGATATTTCAAACTTTTTTAACAAATCAAAAACTGAAAAATTGGGTGTGCATCTCAAAATCTCCGGATTCCTACCGCAAGCTCTGAACCTTTACACTGGATCATCGCAGCTAGCTAACCGCTATCCGAGTGGCTACTCCTGGCTAACGTCTCTGTCCAAAAGCAAGCACCGGTTAACATGGAGTTAGCCTGGAGCTAGGCCCATCTCCCGGCTAGCTGAAGAAGTCCATCAGCAAATTTTTGGGCTACAATACCTATTTTGCAAATTGGCCTGGACCCTTTTACTGCTGGAACGGATCCATCACGATTGGTCTGCCGACGTAACCGTCCAAGGGGGTTTCAACAGGCTCGTCCGCCGCGACATCCCCCAAAGGACATTCTGCTAGCCTGCTAGCCCCGGCCCGCTAGCTGTCTGAATCGCTGTGTCTCCAGCTCGCCCAGCTACTCACAGGACCCTATGATCACTCACCTACGCATGACTCTCTCTAATGTCAATATGCCTTTGTCAAATGCTGTTTTGGTTAGTGATGATTGTCTTATTTCACCCTGCTAAATATGCCTTAGCTAGCCATTTTGTTCCACCCTTCACACATGCAGTGACCTCACCTGGCTTAAATGGCACCTCTACAGATAAAATCTCTCTCATCGTCACTCAATGCCTAGGTTTACCTCCACTGTATTCACATCCTACCATACCCTTGTCTGTACATTATTGCTTGAATCTATTCCGTGCACAGAAATCTGCTCCTTTTACTCTCTGTTCCGAACACACTAGACAAACAGTTATTATAGCCTTTAGCCGTACCCTTATCCTACTCCTCCTCTGTTCCTCTGGTGATGTACAGGTTAACCCAGGCCCTGCAGCACCTAGCTCCACTCCCATTCTCCAGGCTCTCTCATTTGTTGACTCCTGTAACTGTAAAATCCTTGGTTTCGTGCATGTTAACATTAGAAGCCTCCTCCCAAAGTTAGTTTTATTCACTGCTTTAGCACACTCTGCCAACCCGGATGTCCTAGCCATGTCTGAATCCTGGCTTAGGAAGGCCACCAGAAATCCTGAAATTTCCATCCCTAACTACAACATTTTCTGAAAAGATAGAACTACCAAAAGGGGCAAAGTTTCAATCTACTGCAGAGATAGCCTGTCATACTATCCAGGTCTGTGCCCAAACAATTTGAGCTTCTACTTTTAAAAATCCACTTTTCCAGAAACAAGTCTCTCACCGTTGCCGCTTGTTATAGACCCCCTTCAGCCCCCAGCTGTGCCCTGGACACCATATGTGAATTGATTGCCCCCATCTATCTTCAGAGTTTTTACTGTCAGGTGACCTAAACTGAGACATGCTTAACACCCCGGCCGTCCTACAATCACCACCAATAAATCTACGATAATCAATCATTTCAATAAGCATTTTTCTATGGCTGGCCATGCTGGCTACCCCTACCCCGGCCAACATCTCTGCACCCCCTGCAGCAACTCGCCGAAGCCCCCCCCCCCCCCCCCCCCCCACTTCTCCTTCACCGAAATCCAGACAGCTGATGAAAGAGCTGCAAAATCTAGATCCCTACAAATCAGCTGGGCTAGACAATCTGGACCCTCTCTTTCTAAAATGATCCGCCGAAATTGTTGCAACCCCTATATTAGCCTATTCAACCTCTCTTTCGTATTGTCGGAGATCCGCAAAGATTGGAAAGCTGCCGTAGTCATCCCCCTCTGCAAAGGGGCAGACACTCTAGACCCAAACTGTTATAGACCTATATCCAACCTACCCTGCCTTTCTAAAATCTTCAAAAGCCAAGTTAACAAACAGATCACCTACCATTTCGAATCCCACCATACCTTCTCTGAGTGCATGCTCTTCAACCGATTGCTGCCCGCACCCTCCCGTCCGACTAGCATCACTACTCTGGACGGTTCTGACTCAGAATATGTGGACAACTACAAATACCTAGGTGTCTGTTTAGACTGTAAACTCTCCTTCCAGACTCACGTTAAGCATCTTCAATCCAAAATGAAATCTAGAATCAGCTTCCTATTTCGCAACAAAGCCTCCTTCACTCATGCTGTTGAACATACGTAAAACTGACTATCTTACCGATCCTTGACTTCGGCGATGTGATATACAAAATAGCCTCCAACACCCTATTCAGCAAATTGGATGTAGTGTATCACAGTGCCATCCGTTTTGTCACCAAAGCCCCATATACTACCCACCACTGCGACCTGTATGCTCTCGTTGGCTGGCCCTCACTTCATATTCATCGCCAAACCCACTGGCTCCAGGTCATCTATAAGTCTATGCTAGGTAAAGCCCCGCCTTATCTCAGCTCACTGGTCACCATAGCAACACCCACCATTCTCCAGCAGGAATATTTCACTGGTCAACCCCAAAGCCAACACTTCCTTTGGCTGCCTTTCCTTCCAGTTCTCTGCTGCTAATGACTGGAACGATTTGCAAAAATCATCTGGAGTCTCATATCTACCTCTCTAACTTTAAGCGTCAGCTGTCAGAGCAGCTTACTGATCACTGTACCTGTACACAGCCAATCTGTAAATAGCGCACCCAACTGCTCTTTTGCACCCCATTATCTCTATTCTCTACTTGCCCATCATCATCTGCAGATCTATCACTCCAGTGTTAATGGTAAATTGCAATTATTTCACCTCCATGGCCTATTTATTGCCTTACCTCCCTACTCTTCTACATTTGCACACACTGTACATAGATTTTTCTCTTGTGTTATTGACTGTACGCTTGTTTATGTGTAACTCCTGTGTTGTTGTTTTGTCGCTCTGCTTTGCTTTATCTTGGCCAGGTCGCAGCTGTTTATGAGAACTTGTTCTCAACTGGCCTACCTGGTTAAATAAAGGTGAAATAAAAATAAAATAAAAGTTCATTACTATGGGATAGATGGATATCGAATTTGAATATTGAAACAATGTTGCAAATGTTGGAGGGACAGACAGTAATGTTTATACAAATCTCCACTGTTGAAAACTAAAAGTCAGTCTAAAAGAAATGTGAGATAATGTCAAGATGCTTTTTATAGTGGAGATCAAGTTTATGAAGTGCCTGGCTGGGCTGATGAGACAGTGGATTGAGCAATCAGATGGAACAGAGTAAATAGGCATTTCAACATCATAGATTTAGCCGGTGGTAACTTGAAGAATAGACACCGGCTGGAATGTGGTTTAAACCAATCAGCATTCAGGATTAGATCCACCTGTGGTATAATTAAGCGATAAGGACGAATACAGACACAGGTACATTTTGCTGTTAGACATGATACGATAGCGGAGGGCCAGTTAACTCATTTACCTGTGACTGCACTACCTCACGTGCCTTATTGCTTTTATAAAGCTGTTACCAACATTAAAACAACAATGAATTAAATATTTTCTATTTCTTCTTCTACCAGAAGAAATAGTCCGGACAAAAATCTGGTAGTTCTTTTGGTCATGATGCTACAGACAAAACCCAGTCCTTAATTATTTTTGCATAGTTTCTATGCAAAAGGACTGGTCGTTCACTCTAAACAAAATGATTGCAATGCAGGCTGGATAACTCAGTCAAACATTGAACAACACTAGCTGCATTTCTTTGTTTTACTTTAAATTTAAATTGGCATTTACTTGGATATTTCCATGATAATGAAACTGATGCGCAATTTTGCCTGGTGAGAAAAAGTTGTCTTGTCTGGGCACCGTTCACGCTCTATGTGAAACACTGTTTCCGATGTCAGAAAGGCAGAACGCGTGGTTTATATAAACCCCCACTGTACCAAACTAAATGCTAGGCTGGAACAGTGGCGTGTGTTCATGGATGCCAAGGGAATCCAGGCTTCCCCCCAAAAAATGTACCAATAAAAAACAATTAAAAACATATACAATTATTTTTCTTTCGTCTCTGTGTTTCATAATTTTCCTTAAATTTGCAAAAGGCTGAATGTATCTCACTGGAAAAAGCATCCGCGTGAGCGAAACATCTCCCGTCTTGTCTGTTTGTGTAGCCCATCTATCTGATGCTGTCTGGTCAAATAGAGTATGATATTGTTGCCTTCCATAGCATTCAGCATATTAGGTTTGAAGGTAAATTCCAGGTGCAGACAGTGTCGAAGTAACAAAAGTTTATCAAATCGAATACGGGCATCAAAGGTACAGGACGGCAGACAGGCTCAGGGTCAGGGCAGGCAGAGGTCGGTAATCCAGAGTAGTGGCGCAAAGGTATAGGATGGCAGGCAGGCTCAGGGTCAGGGCAGGCAGAAAGGTCAAAACTGGGAAAACTAGAAAAACAGGAACTAACGACAAGACACGAGCAAGGGAAAAACCGTTGGAAGGTTTGATGAACAAAACGAACTGGCAACAGACAAACAGAGAACACAGGTATAAATACACAGGGGATAATGGGGAAGATGGGCAACACCTGGAGGGGGTGGAGACATTGGCAAAGACAGGTGAAACAGATTAGAGTGTGACACAGCAAGGGAAGCCAGTGAGCATTTGGCCTCCCATGAAAAATAATAGAAAATCAGCGTTGAGCTAAACTGAGTGAACTCAACTGTGAATGGTCCTGACGCACTCAAAAAAATATATCAACAGAAGCCCGTTTGAATTTGGCTTCACACCAATCACATCACATCACATTAAAAAACACAGATAGATTGTAGCTTCCATCAATGTAATTGTCTGCATCACTTCCAATTCCCCATATATTTGTTTGGAAATATATACAGTATATACATATATAAACACATACAGTGCCTTGCGAAAGTATTCGGCCCCCTTGAACTTTGCGACCTTTTGCCACATTTCAGGCTTCAAACATAAAGATGTAAAACTGTATTTTTTTGTGAAGAATCAACAACAAGTGGGACACAATCATGAAGTGGAACGACATTTATTGGATATTTCAACCTTTTTTTTTAAATCAAAAACTGAAAAATTGGGCGTGCAAAATTATTCAGCCCCCTTAAGTTAATACTTTGTAGCGCCGCCTTTTGCTGCGATTACAGCTGTAAGTCGCTTGGGGTATGTCTCTATCAGTTTTGCACATCGAGAGACTGACATTTTTTCCCATTCCTCCTTGCAAAACAGCTCGAGCTCAGTGAGGTTGGATGGAGAGCATTTGTGAACAGCAGTTTTCAGTTCTTTCCACAGATTCTCGATTGGATTCAGGTCTGGACTTTGACTTGGCCATTCTAACACCTGGATATGTTTATTTTTGAACCATTCCATTGTAGATTTTGCTTTATGTTTTGGATCATTGTCTTGTTGGAAGACAAATCTCCGTCCCAGTCTCAGGTCTTTTGCAGACTCCATCAGGTTTTCTTCCAGAATGGTCCTGTATTTGGCTCCATCCATCTTCCCATCAATTTTAACCATCTTCCCTGTCCCTGCTGAATAAAAGCAGGCCCAAACCATGATGCTGCCACCACCATGTTTGACAGTGGTGATGGTATGTTCAGGGTGATGAGCTGTGTTGCTTTTACGCCAAACATAACGTTTTGCATTGTTGCCAAAATGTTCAATTTTGGTTTCATCTGACCAGATGCACCTTCTTCCAACTGTGTTGGTGTGTCTCCCAGGTGGCTTGTGGCAAACTTTAAACAACACTTTTTATGGATATCTTTAAGAAATGGCTTTCTTCTTGCCACTCTTCCATAAAGGCCAGATTTGTGCAATATACGACTGATTGTTGTCCTATGGACAGAGTCTCCCACCTCAGCTGTAGATCTCTGCAGTTCATCCAGAGTGATCATGGGCCTCTTGGCTGCATCTCTGATCAGTCTTCTCCTTGTATGAGCTGAAAGTTTAGAGGGACGGCCAGGTCTTGGTAGATTTGCAGTGGGCTGATACTCCTTCCATTTCAATATTATCGCTTGCACAGTGCTCCTTGGGATGTTTAAAGCTTGGGAAATCTTTTTGTATCCAAATCCGGCTTTAAACTTCTTCACAACAGTATCTCGGACCTGCCTGGTGTGTTCCTTGTTCTTCATGATGCTCTCTGCGCTTTTAACGGACCTCTGAGACTATCACAGTGCAGGTGCATTTATACGGAGACTTGATTACACACAGGTGGATTGTATTTATCATCATTAGTCATTTAGGTCAACATTGGATCATTCAGAGATCCTCACTGAACTTCTGGAGAGAGTTTGCTGCACTGAAAGTAAAGGGGCTGAATAATTTTGCACGCCCAATTTTTCAGTTTTTGATTTGTTAAAAAAGTTTGAAATATCCAATAAATGTCATTCCACTTCATGATTGTGTCCCACTTGTTGTTGATTCGTCACAAAAAAATACAGTTTTATATCTTTATGTTTGAAGCCTGAAATGTGGCAAAAGTTCACAAAATTCAAGGGGGCCGAATACTTTCGCAAGGCACTGTACATACACATATAAATACATACATATACATATAAATAATATACATACATATATATATAAACATCTTTAAAAATATATATATTTCCTTTATTACCCTCTATCCCTACCAACAATTCCTCCAATTGGAGCAAACTAGAGAACAATGACGCTTAGGCCTGTATTTCCAGCTTATGCATACTAAATACTTTTATCTTCTTATTTTCTCGGCCTTAGGCCTATATATGACGGTTGCAAGGCATATGAACGAACAGGTTATAGAGCAAACAACGCAATTATAACAACACATAGGTTGTAATATTGCTTTTTTTTCTTGCTTTTACCCACGTTTTTTCTGGCTTTTACCCATTTTACCCACGTACCGCTACTGGGTTGGAAGCAAGGGGAAATGATGTGCGAGTTGAGATAAATACAAGAGATGATTCGGATATTAACATGAACATGATATTCTTATGAGGCGCAGTGATCATTTTTAGATGGAAATTAGCAGGCATAGTGTCGATGTGACGGCCAATACAGCACAGCTTGGAACGCTGCTTGTCCAATCAGCTTCCAGGATCCAAACAACCAGTTCTATAATCAGTCTTATTTCTCTGCCTGTGATTGTGCATGTAGCCAGATAATGAAATCCACTGTTAGAATTCAAATTCTACTGTTTGTCTCTCACCACAATATAGTTTCAGCCTTTACCTCATTGTTCCACTGGCCTCTGTTTGATCTATCCATTTCCTAGGCTTTATTTTTGGTCAGATTTTATTACATGAGATGAAAATTAAAAATGCTACCCAAAAAAAAGCAATCATATTACACAGACATTTTAGGGTTTGACTCTCGTTTGATGAGTATTTCTTGTATATGCCATAGGGTTTCAGAATCATCCAAATACATTTAGAGATTGTCCCCTCCAGCTAAAACAGAGGAATAGGCCAGTCAGTGGGGTTTTGTCTGTCCAAGACTCGATCATATCATCTCTATTTAATCTTCTCCTCAATACAACATATTGTATGGTAGAGTTAAACCACTGGAGTGGAAATTAATTTCAGTTCAATCATACTGTCATTCCTGTATCATAATTGCATATTCAGGGGATGACTGCAAGAGGAACGTGGCACAGCAGGTATATGAAGAACTTAAGAATTGGTATTTTATTTTATTTTTTTATTTTTTTTTATTTTACCCCTTTTTCTCCCCAATTTCGTGGTATCCAATTGTTGTATTGTGACTATCTTGTCTCATCACTACAACTCCCGTACGGGCTCGGGAGAGACGAAGGTTGAAAGTCATGCGTCCTCCGATACACAACCCAACCAAGCCGCACTGCTTCTTAACACAGCGCGCATCCAACCCGGAAGCCAGCCGCACCAATGTGTCGGAGGAAACACCGTGCACCTGGCCACCTTGGCACACTGCGCCCAGCCCGCCACAGGAGTCGCTGGTGCGCGATGAGACAAGGACACCCCTACCGACCAAGCCCTCTCTAACCCGGGCGACGCTAGGCCAATTGTGCGTCGCCCCACGAACCTCCCGGTCGCGGCCGGTTACGACAGAGCCTGGGCGCGAACCCAGGGACTCTGATGGCACAGCTGGCGCTGCAGTATACAGCTGGCGCTGCAGTGTTGCAATAATAAAAATCTTAAGGTGCATTGTGCTCAGTAGCTGCTACACAGCAACAGGTTCTGAATATTACAGCAAAATGCCAGCGTGATATCAGGAATGATTGAAACAGTAGTTCTTTAACACTAGAAAGGCAGATAACGTCATAATGACTCAAAGCTCTCCAATTACTCTGCCATTTTCAAAGCCATATCCCCTGTCCTTGACATTTTCAAAGCCATATCCCCCGTCCGTGACATTTTCAAAGCCATGTCCCCTGTCCTTGACATTTTCAAAGCCATATCCCCTGTCCTTGACATTTTCCAAATAAGAACAATACCCTTTAACTGTGTTCCAACGCAGATGCTTTAGTTTCATAGTTGTAAGAAAGGCCCAACAAATAACAATGGTTTTGCACTTCAAATTCTGTGTTTTTAGTGGTTCTTAGTTTTTACATATAGCCTACAGTAACATAAACTAATGAAAATGTTACATCCTTTTAAATATGTATTGTTTCATATTCCAATGTTACAATAACCTTCATAAACACAACTGAATGGTTATTTTCTATTCTATCTATTTGTTAGACTGTTAGAATGTTGACTTCCAAAAGACGTGTCATTGGCACTTAGCGGGGTCCAACGAGGCCAGGTCTTTTTTTATTGTTTATGGTTCTACTATAAACTCCCTGTGGCCCATTAACAATACACACAGCCACAGTTATGTTGACTCTCTCTGAGGAAGAAAGATGCAACACATGCCTCCAATACACTTTCTAATACTTACCGTACAGTTCTGCCTATTCTATTTCAGTTGTTAAGCCAGACTCATCTTTCCGAATGCGTTACTGTAAAAACGATGAAAGGATTCTCTGGTGGACTGGACACCCATGGACATGTCACTGCCATTCAAAGCTTTACTGACCTAGAATCAGTAATACCACTGTTCCATCTACCTGTATGAGGGCTGGGGGAAACCCTTATCTCCAGTTACATCTGCATGCTGCTGAAATGTTTTATACTTGGTGCTTCAGGCCTGTGGTGCTCATTCCCCAAGGAATCCCTCAGGCCACCTCTTTTAGTTCATCAAATAAACATATCCCAAACGAATTGATTGTTCACTCTGTCAAACAGCATATCACTGTCCTTCACCCCAAACAGACAATCAGATTGCATCAACAATGTTCCAGGAAATGTTTGCGTTCCATGTGAATTCCTGATTGTTTTCTCGTTTCCCTATGTGATTGGAGCAAACAATGCTCCTGCGACAGATTGAAGGCACCAACCCTTATTTTACAAACACATCATGAACATGATAGCTTCAATTTGGAAGGAAAGCATGATCGTCAAATGTATACTTTACATCCTTAGCGTCACGCTATTGCTTCGTACTAATCAGCATTTAAAAATGTACTAATACACAGTTGCATTTACGTCCAGTGAAAATGTTTGGTTTGGGTAACACTATATTTGAAGAGCTAGCCATGGAGGCGCTCCCAATTAAAGCTGAAGAAGGTTGTTAAAAAGTTTGCATAATTTAACACAGCATGAGTCCATCAAAGGTGTAAAGATAAGGATAACAGAGAGCTCGTTTCAGTTTAATACGCCTACAATCCTAAAAGCGTATATTAGTTAATTTTTTTCTACCACCTAATTGATCATTTTGCTTGATTTTCTCTTCATGTTTTTTATTCACATCTTCTCCGAGCCATGCAGAGACCCGTGTTACGTCCCAAATGGAACCCTATTACCTTTATAGTGCGCCATTTGTTTGCGCCCTATGCGTAGTAGTGCACTATAAAGGGTAAATGCTGACATTTGAAACGCAGTGTGTTGTGGTGCTAGGCTAGCTGGAATTAGATCAGCTCTCTCTCCGAGGTGATGTCTTCCACAGCAAGAGGCTCACCCAGAAGGAGGTCCTAGATAACAGACACGCAAATCAGGAAACAGGACACAGAACGAACCAACGCAGAGTGCCTTGCACGTTTATGCCTTTGTAAGTTCCAAAACTCATTTAGCCTCAAAATGCTTTATGAAAAATCAAAAGGGAATTTTCATGAAGCGGAACTAATTTATCTATACCCCACACTTTGAATAGAATTAGCATTCTCTCTTCTAAATCACCTAATTAGTTTTTCCTTATTAAATTAAGATTGGTGTTGGGTTTGTCATCATGATAAACAGCTCTGTGCTGTTCTTTTATCTGTCTGCAGACCGGCTGAGTTCTGACAGAGCAGATCAGGAAGATTTACCTTCCTGTTTCAGTCTCCAGAGGAGTACCAGCTGTCACTTCATAATGCTAGTTTATACAACTACTGGACAGCAATAATAAATTACATTGGATTGTAGGCTAAATAGATAATTGCATCATGCTCACAGTTTCCATGTTCACAGTTTCTCGCCACTGCCTTACCATGTTAGAGAAACCTCCCTAAGAGGTGTTGATGTGTTGAACTGAGCATTGGGAATGAGAAGTAAATAACATTGATTATATTAATTTGATTATTAAGACACACAGGGCAAAGCTCAGCAGGTTAGATCAACCCTCAAGTCAGAAACTAAAGCAATAGAGAAGTAGAGGAGAGAGAATTAGAGAGAGAGAGAGAGAGAGAGAGAGAGAGAGAGAGAGAGAGAGAGATTAGAGCTTGAGAGAAGGAGAGAGCGAAAGAGAAAAAGATGGAGAGGGATCTCTCTGCGGTTGGTTCTCAGCAGGATAAACATTAATCAAGCAGTTCTGCCCTGAAACTAAACATGTTGATTTGAGGAGAGAGTGTGGGTTTGGAGAGAGAAGAGGAGACAGAAAGAGGGGAGCGAGGTAGTGAGAGAAATGGATAGGGAGAGGGGGAAAGGGAATGGGTAAAGAGCTGGAGAGACAGATAGAGAGAAATAGAAAGATAGAGAAATATATAGAGAGAGACAGACACAATGAGAGAGATAGAGTAATAGATAGAGAAAAACAGGCAGAAAGAGAGGGTAAAGAATTGCAGAGTGAGAAAGGAAAAGAGAGAGGAGTTCTGAGAGAGAGAGAGGGGGAGTAGCTTCCTGTTGATGGAGTGTTCCCCTGGCCGTTTGGAGCTAGCCCAGATAAACAGAGTAGCCCAGGGCATGCTTAGTAGTAGTGGAGAGAGAGAGCGTGAGAGAGTAAGAGAGAGAGGGAGAGAGAGAGAGAGGCTGTGTTATAGTAGAACATTTCCTCCTATCCTCAAGTGTGGCTTACCATATTTGCATCTTAGTCGCATTCGCTTTGAAGATTCAAAGGTTCCTCTCCCTCTCCTTTTTCTTTGCATAGCCTGCCCTGGACATTTTGTGGCTGTTGCTGTTGGGTTGGTTCTCCACTCAAAGCACTCTATAGAGTCTGTTCACTATAGTATGGTATAAGTCCCCACATTGTGCTTCAAAGTGAGTGAGTGAGTGTGTGTGTGTGTTCATGTGTGCATGTGAGACTTAATGTGTGTCTGTTGGTGAATATGTACATGTGTCCATGCAAACACATCTTTACATGTTTGTGAATGTGTTTGTGTACACTGAGCAATAATACATCACCATCATCAATGGTGTCTATTTTTGTTTTTGGACTGGAAACACAACACATGAATGATACTTCAGTAGAACATCTACTTTCTATGGTTCCCTCGACTGGTTACACCTGCAAAAAAGAATACTGCAAATTGAAGCCATATTTATGTTTGTTTATTTACCATATACAATCATCTATGACAACACATATTTTTATTATAATACTTAAGTATTTGATGTCTCATCCTGTCATTACAATTACTAAATCTCTACAGTAAACTTGAGTTGAAAAGCGAAAAAAAAAAAACAAACATTTTTTTTCAATAGGGTCAAAAAAATCAAAGCCGTAAAATGAGGAATGGTTACCACCATGCAGAAAATATGCACATTTTATGTGCGCAAGTTAATTATGCCACTTCAGAGGAAGCTTGTGAAAGGATAAGGAAAGCTGCATAAATTTAGCTGTAATCCAGGCTGGCAGAACTCATTTGCAGGGACAGGCTTATCTGAGCACTGCAGCTTCTCACAAAATTAACCTTGGATATTTGGGCCCAATTCAGCCAGCATTTGATTCTCTCTCTCCACTGCTCTCTCTCTCTCTCTCTCTCTCTCTCTTTTTTTTCTCCCTCTCTCTCTCTCTCTCTCTCTCTCTCTCTCTCTCTCGCTCTCTCTCTCTCTTTTGCTCTCTCTCTCTCTCTCTCTCTCTCTCTCTCTCTCTCTCTCGCTCTCTCTCTCTCTTTTGCTCTCTCTCTCTCTCTTTCTCTAGCTAGCGCTCCATCAATCTGTCTCTCCCTCTCTAGTGATTGCTTGCTCTCTCTCTCTCTCTCTCTGCCTCTCTCAATCCCCCTCTCCCTCATCTCTCATTCACTACACATCAGTCAGCTCTCTCTTGCTCTCTCTATTTCTCTTTTCTCTCTCTCTCTCTCTCTCTCTATCGCTCTCTCTTTTTCTCTCTTTCTCTCTGTCTATCTCTCTCTCAGAGGCTCTATGTATTTACACAGTGAATACAGCAGACTGTTGAGAGTTTATCACTGCAATGTTTGACTAAATAAACAAGCAAAAGACCACCTCTTCTCTATGTGTGTGTGTGTGTGTGTGTGTGTGTGTGTGTTTGTGTCCGTGCGTGTGTGTCCGTGCGTGTGTGTGTGTGTGTGTGTGTGTGTGTCCATGCGTGTGTCCGTGCGCGTGTGTGTGTCCGTGCGTGTGTGTGTGTGTGTGTGTGTGTGTGTGTGTGTGTGTGTGTGTGTGTGTGTGTGTGTCGGTGCGTGTGTGTCCGTGCGTGTGTGTCCGTACGTGTGTGTGTGTGTCCGTGCGTGTGTGTCCGTGCGTGTGTGTGTGTGTGTGTGTGTGTGTGTGTGTGTGTGTCCGTGCGTGTGTGTCCGTGCATGTGTGTGTGTGTGTCCGTGCGTGTGTGTGTGTGTGTGTCCGTGCGTGTGTCCATGCGTGTGTGTGTGTCCGTGCGTGTGTGTGTGTGTGTGTGTGTGTGTGTGTGTGTGTGTGTGTGTGTGTGTGTGTGTGTGTGTGTGTGTGTGTGTGTCTGTGCATGTATGTGTGTCAGAACTACTCCCTCTATTCGTCCCAGGGAATAAAGGAGAGAACACGTCTCTCTCTATGTCTCTACTAGTCCTGCTTCCTCTTCTTGGCAACATTGCAATGAAACAGTTAGGCAGGGGAGCCCATTGTCTTGCCACTCATTAGGTTTAGTCTGTTTACTGTCTGTGTGGCGTCTCATGTTTTTTTCTTGTGCTGAAGACAAAACTAATCTTGAGAACTCTGTTGCTTGGATCCAACATTAAACGAGCCAATTCACACTGCTTTAGTTCTATGCTAGGAAGAACAGACAGAACATGCATGCCTATATGGACCAAATATGTGTTCATTTTGGGGTCCAAGTTGAGGATTCTTGTGTGGAAAGTCTTGAAGATGCTTTGATGGATCTCTCTGTATGTCTTCTACTTCATTTAGTATGTGAATACTGTGCCAAAACTCTCTGATCAGATGTTCATCAGTCAGTTCCATGGCAGAATGTTTACTTCAAAAATGGCAGCCTCTTCAAAACTGCATCTGCCAATCAGCTACCCTAAGAATGCTCATTCGGCCAATCAGCTATCCTTAGAATGTTCTATCATGCCTGTCCTTTTGATAGGCTACTGATGGGGAAGACAGGAGCAGTTGACCTTTGACATATATAACATGTTAAAACCTTGATGTGTCTGTGTGTCCTTAACATGTGCAGTATGGTATCTGTTCAATGCCAAGACTAATTATCAACAGGTTTGGATCATGTGTTCATGTGTTCAACTTCATTTGTCAACATATTGCAACGTGGAATCTATGTGGAAAATACATTGGATTTGAGGATGATATTTCAACCACAGATATGACATCATGGAAACCTATTTTCAACATAGACAAACATTGTATAAAATATGTTGAATTTGTACCGTTGAAACAACGTCAGCTCTTCAACGTTATATCCACTATCAGAAAAACAAATTATAGGCTCATCAATCTACACACAATACCCCATAATGACAAAGTGAAAACAGGTTTTAAGAAATGTTTAGAAATGTATTACAAATAGAAACAGAAATACCTTATTCATTCAGAAGCCACTCCTGCATAGGGCTGTTGCGGTGACCAAACTTGCTAACTGCCTGGTACCCAGCACTCTATTATGCCTCTAATCACGCTGACATCAATGAAAATGTCATCAAATATCTAATCCAACACTTCATGAGAGCAAGGAGCTAATATTGCGCAACAGTTCTATAGGCTATGCAATTGCACGTGAAAACAATGGATCCCATCAGCTTTCTATAGACTAGGCCTACTGTATTTCTTTCTCAACTTTCCTAATATTAAGCACATTGCTTATATTTACAACAGGAGTATAGCCTACATGGCTGGCACAAGGTAGACATCACCGGTCTTCTAGCCATCATTGATCAATTTTTCATTTTCCATTGGTTTTGTCTTGTCTTCCTACACAACTGGTTTCAATCCCATTCATTACCTGTTGTGTATTTAACCATCTGTTTCCCCTCATGTCTTTGTCAGAGATTGTTTGTTATTTCAGTGTTGTGTTGTATTGGTGCGCGATCGCGTAGTCGTACCCACTTTGTTTTATTTATTACATTTAGTGTTGGAGTTATGTTTTCGTCTGTTGTTATTAAACAACTCCATTACACTCAGTTTGATTCTCCTGCGCCTGACTTCCCTGCCACCTATACACACGACTCTGACAGCTATTTAAGTGCATAGATGGATTTTGATACAGCCCATGTTTTGATACAGGTGCATGACAATGATCCAATCTAAATTAAAACACATTTCACACATATTATTTAGTGTATGTAAAGACAAGATTAAATCAAGAATAGTCTGATGGGTGACAATATTAGCCTATCACTTGTGAATGATATATTATCAACTGTGAATGATGCCCAGAATAAGAAAGAATTTTCGAATCATAGTCTGTCACGGTCGTCATAAAGAGGAGACCAAGGCGCAGCGTGGTAAGCGTTCATAACTCTTTAATTAAAGAGAACACTGAACAGAACTAAACAAAACAGAACAGGCAACTTAACAACAAATAACAACCCACAAAATAACCAAGGAATATATGGCTACCTAAATATGGTTCCCAATCAGAGACAACGTTAAACAGCTGCCTCTGATTGAGAACCAATCTAGGCAACAATAGACATATAAACACCTAGACTAGAACAACCCCTAGACAATACAAAAACTAAACAAACCACCCTTGTCACACCCTGACCTAACCAAATTATAAAGTAAACAAAGATAACTAAGGTCAGGGCGTGACATAGTCACATACCTCATGTAGCCTAGCCCACAGGCCTATATGTTTTAAGGTTTGTGTCACAACTAAAGTGGCCAAATAACTTCTTAAAATGAAATACATGAATCCGCTTTACAAGGGGTGTAGAGCCTACCTGTATACATAAGTAGCGAGTGAGTTTCAAGTTTGGGGAATATGATTTTCACCATAAAAATGCACCTTTATAATAAAAGTTTATTGATAATGGTGTTTCCCGCTAATGGAATATTTGCACGCATAGCCTACTACCATGAGCGCATTACTGTTCTTATGATGTGAAGAAATAGCCTAATAGTTTATTAAAATTTAAAGCTAAACGTTCTCATCTGTTGCGTCAGTCACATTGCGTAAAAAAGTTTTTTTAATGCTAGTGGTTGTATTAAATTGGGATCTATCACATCCAACAACTGTTCGAGACTGTTTGGAATATTTAACTCTCGCACAGAATAGAATAGGTCGCCTTTTGTACTATGGGGAATACATCAAATCAAAGTTTACAATGCAGATAGTCCAGGTAGCCAATGTGCGGGGGCACCGGTTAGTCGGGCTAATTGAGGTAGTATGTACATGAATGTATTGTTAAAGTGAAGATGCATATATGATAGACAGAGAGTAGCAGCAGCGTAAAAGAGGGGTTGGGGGAGCACACAGTGCAAATAGTCCAGGTAGCCATTTGATTACCTGTTCAGGAGTCTTATGGCTTGGGGGTAAGAAGCGTTGAGAAGCGTTTTGGTCCTAACTTGGCGTTCCGGTACTGCTTGCCATGCGGTAGTAGAGAGAACAGTCTATGACTGGGGTGGCTGGGCCTTTGACAATTTTTAGGGCTTTCCTCTGACACCGCCTGGTATAGAGGTCCTGGATGGCAGGCAGCTTTGCCCCAGTGATGTACTGGGCTGTACGCACTACCCTCTGTAGTGCCTTGCGGACCAGCTCTAGGTGTTGCAGCTGTAGAACCTTTTGAGGATCTCAGGACCCATGACAAATCTTTTCAGTCTCCTGAGGGGGAATATGTTTTGTCATGCCCTCTTCATGACTGTTTTGGTGTGTTTGGACCATTCTAGTTTGTTGTTGATGTGGACACCAAGGAACTTGAACCTCTCTTCCTGCTCCACTACAGTCCTGTCGATGAGAATGGGGGCGTGCTCGGTCCTACTTTTCCTGTAGTCCACAATCATCTCCTTAGTCTTGGTTACGTTGAGGGATAGGTTGTTATTCTGCCACCACCCGGCCAGGTCTCTGACCTCGTCCTTATAGTCTGTCTTGTCTTTGTGTCGTCTGCAAACTTAATGATGGTGTTGGAGTCGTGCCTGGCCACGCAGTCATGGGTGAACAGGGAGTACAGGAGGGGACTGAGGCTATATTACATGGATTTAGTAGACTTATTAAAATGTAGATGTTCCAAAGGTCTGTAGGAAGCCAGAATATGCTAAATGTGTTTATGTTAATTAACGTTCAATTACCGTGAGACCAACAGATATTTGCTTGGCAATCACTGGCTGACGAAATTTCGTAACCGCCACAGCCCTACTCCTGCGTTGACTTGGCTGTGTGCTTAGGGCCGTTGTCCTGTTTGACGGTGAACCTTCGCCCCAGTCTGAGGTCCTGAGAGATCTGGAGCACAATTTCATCAAGGATCTCTGTACTTTGCTCCATTCATCTTTCCCTTGATCCTGACTAGTCTCCCAGTCCCTGTCTCTGAAAAACGACCCCACAGCATGATGCTGCCACCACCATGCTTCACCGTAGGGATGGTGCCAGGTTTCCTCCAGACGTTCCTCCAGACGTACCTTTTTAGGTGCCTTAAGGCAAACTCCAAGCAGGCTGTCATGTGCCTTTTATTGAGGAGTGGCTTCAGTCTGGCCACTCTACCATAAAGGCCTGATTGGTGGAGTGCTGCAGAGATGGTTGTCCTTCTGGAAGGTTCTCCCATCTCCACAGAGGAACTCTGGATCTCTGTCAGAGTGACCATAGGGTCCTTGGTCACCTCCCTGACCAAGGCCCTTCTCCCCTGATTGCTCAGTTTGACTAGGCAGAAGAGTCTTGGTGGTTTCAAATTTCTTCCATTTAAGAATGATGGAGGCCACTATGTTCTTGGGGACCTTCAATGCTGCAGACTTTGATCCCCTTCCCTAGATCTGTGCCTCGACACAATCCTGTCTTGGAGCTCTACAGACAATTTCTCCGACCTCAAGGCTTGGATTTTACTCTGACATGCATTGTCAACTGTGGGAACTTATATGTTCAAGATGATCAATGGAAACAGGATGCACCTGAGCTCAAATTCGATTCCCATAGCAATGGGTCTGAATATTTATGTAAATAAGATATGTTTTTTATTTTTAATATATTTGCAACAAAAACAAACTCTTTTTGCTTTTTCATTATGGGGCGTTGTGTGTGGATTGATGAGGATTTTTTTCTATTTATATACATTTTAGAATAAGGCTGTAATGTAGCTAAATGTTTTCTGAATGCACTGTAGGGGTCTGAATACCTTCTGAATTCACTGTACATTCACTGTTGCTAGTTTTAACAGAGCAAATGAAATGTAGCCATAAGTCCTATATCAAGGCCTATATAGCATTTGTGAAGTTATCAACAACAAGGTTAAATTCAACCCTGGGTTCAACAAAAAATGGAAAATACATACTGTATAGGACTAGGGTTTGAAGCTTTGGTTGATGTCAGATTTAATCTTCAAGTTAATAATGAATGTGTTGGATCCACCACTCCATTTCAACCAAGATTTATGTTAAAGAATAGGACTAAATCAAATCAAACTTTATTTAAAGTGGACTTAAAGTTTGATTTTATTTTATTCCTATTCTCTAACTTAGATTGTTGGTTGAGATGGAGACATGAATCCTACATATCATGTATTAATTTGTAGACAAACTAGAATGAAAGTCAGACTAAGAAAGTGACACAAAATATAAACCACTGGTCAAAGGTTTTAGAACATCTACTCATTCAAGGGTTTGTCTTTATTTGTACTATTTTCTACATTGTAGAAAAATAGTAAAGACATCAAAGCTATGAAATAACACATGAAATCATGTAGTGACAAAAAATGTTAACCAAATCAAAATATATTTCACATTTGAGATTCTTCAAATAGCCACCCTTTGCCTTGATGACAGCTTTGCACATTCTTGGCATTCTCTCAACCAGCTTAACTTGGAATGATTTTCCAACAGTCTTGAAGGAGTTCCCACATATGCTGAGCACTTGTTGGTTGCTTTTCCTTCGCTCTGCTGTTCGACTCATCACAAATCATCTCAATTTGGCTAAGGTCGGGGGATTGTGGCCAGGTGATTTGATGCAGCACTCCATCACTTTCCTTCTTCGTAAAATAGCCCTTACACCGCCTGAAGGTGTGTTGGGTCATTGTCCTGTTGAAAAAACAAATGATAGTCCCACTAAGCCCAAACCAGATGGGATGGTGTATCACTGCAGAATGATGTTGTAGCCATGCTGGTTAGGTGTGCCTTGAATTCTAAATAAATCACAGACAGTGTCACCAGCAAAGCACCATCACACCATAACACCTCCTCCTCCATGCTTTACGGTGTTAAAAACACCGGAGATCATCCGTTCACCCACACCACATCTCACAAAGACACTGTTGGAACCAAAAATCTCCAATTTGGACTCCAGACCAAAGGACAGATTTCCACCGGTCTAATGTCCATTGCTTGTGGTTCTTGGCCTGTCATGCAGTGGGTGTAGCTGTTGCATGGAAGTCAGGCGCAGGAGAGCAGAGATGAGTGAACAAAGAAGCACTTTTCTGAGGCAATAGTAAGAACAGAATGCAACCATGTCACAAAAACAAACACCCAAAGAACCAGAGGCAGCACAAAGTACAACAACCAAGTACAAAGTACCGGCTGCAAAAAATCACGGGTACAAATAAAACCCGGTGCAACCCAGCTGGAAGCGTGCCAACATAGACAATAAACAATACCCCACACAGACATGGAGGGAACAGGGGGCTAAATACACATAGTAATCATGAGGAGATGTAAACCAGGTGTGTGGAAAACAAAACAAATGGAAAAATGAAAGGTGGAGCGGCGATGGCTAGAAGACCGGTAACGTCGACCGCCGAACGCCGCCCGAACAAGGAGAGGGACCAACTTCGGCGGAAGTCGTGACATGGCCCAAGCAAGTCTCTTCTTATTATTGGTGTCCATATTCACACGGTCTCCTCTAAACAGTTGATGTTGAGATGTGTCTGTTACTTGAACTCTGTGAAGCATTTATTTGGGCTCCAATTTCTGAGGCTGGTAACTCTAATGAACTTATCCTCTGCAGCAGAGGTAACTCTGCGTCTTCCATTCCTGTGGTGGACCTCATGAGAGACAGTTTCATCATAGTGCTTGATGTTTTTTTACTGCACTTTAAGAAACTTTCAAAGTTTTTGAAATGTTCCATATTGACTTGGCTTAATGTCCTAAAGTAATGATGGTCTGTCATTTCTCTTTGCTGATTTGAGCTGTTCTTGCCATAATATTGACTTGGTCTTTTATCAAATAGGGCTATCTTCTGTATACCCCCCCCCCCCCCCCCCCCTACCTTGCAACAACACAACTGATTGGCTCAAACGTATTAAGACGGAAAGAAATTCCACAACTTAACTTTTAAGAAGGCACACCTGTTAATTGACATGCATTCCAGGTGACTACCTCATGAAGCTGGTTGAGAGAATGCCAAGAGTGTGCTAAGCTGTCAAGGCAAAGGGTGGCAATTTGAAGAATCTTAAATATAAAATATATTTGGATTTTTTTAACACTTTTTTGGTTACTACAAGATTTCAGATGTGTTATGTCATAATTTTGGTGTCTTCAATATTATTCTACAATATATTCAATGTATTCTACAATCTAAACTAGATGCCCTCAATCTCACTCAAATTACCAAGGAATTTACAAGGCACAACCCTAAATCCGTAACCATGGGCACCCTCTTAGATATCATCCTGACCAACTTGCTCTCTAAATACACCTCTGCTGGCTTCAACCAGGATCTCAGCGATCACTGCCTCATTGCCTGCGTGCGTAATGGGTCTGCGGTCAACCGACCACATCTCATCACTGTCAAACGCTCCCTAAAACACTTCAGCAAGCTGGCCTTTCTAATTGACCTGGCCCGGGTATCCTGGAAGGATATTGACCTAGAGGATGCCTGGTTGCTCTTCAAAAGTGCTTTCTTCACCATCTTAAATAAGCATTCCCCAGTTAAAAAATGTAGAACTAAGAACAGATATAGCCCTTGGTTCACCCCAGACTTGACTGCCTTTGACCATCACAAAAACATCCTGTGACGTTCTACACTTCACCGATCCTTGACTTCGGCGATGTCATTTACAAAATAGCCCCCAACACTCTACTCAGCAAACTGGATGTAGTCTATCACAGTGCCATCCATTTTGTCACCAAAGCTCCATATACTACCCACCACTGCAACCTGTATGCTCACGCATTTGGCAGCATTGCCTTTAAATTGTTTAACTTGGGTCAAAAGTTTCAGGTAGACTTCCACAAGCTTCCCACAACAAGTTGGGTGAATTTTGGCCCGTTCCTCCTGACACAGCTGGTGTAACTAAGTCAGGTTTGTAGGCCTCCTTGCTCGCACACGCTTTTTCAGTTCTGCCCACAAAATTTCTATAGGTTTGAGGTCAGGGCTTTGTGATGGACACTCCAATGCCTTGACTTTGTTGTCCTTAATCCATTTTGCCACAACTTTGGAAGTATGCTTGGGGTCATTGTCCATTTGGAAGACCCATTTGCGACCAAGCTTTAACTTCCTGACTGATGTCTTGAGATGTTGCTTCAATATATCCACCTAATTTTCCTACCTCATGATGCCATCCATTTTGTGACGTGCACCAGTCCCTCCTGCGGCAAAGCACCCCCACAACATGATGCTGCCACCCCTGTCCTTCACGGTTGGGATGGTGTTCTTCGGCTTGCAAGCATCCCCCTTTTCCTTCCAAACATCACGATGGTCATTATGGCCAAACAGTTCTATTTTTGTTTCATCAGACCAGAGGACATTTCTCCCAAAAAATACGAGTCTGGCTTTTTTATGGCAGTTTTGGAGCAGTGGCTTCTTCCTTGCTGAGCGGCCTTTCAGGTTATGTCGATATATGAATCGTTTTACTGTGGATATAGATACTTTTGTTCCTGTTTCCTCCAGCATCTTCACATGGTATTTTGCTGTTCTGGGATTGATTTGCACTTTTCGCACCAAAGTACATTCATCTCCTAGAGACAGAACACGTCTCCTTCATGAGCGGTATGACGGCTGCGTAGTCCCATGGTGTTTACACTTGCGTACTATTGTTTGTACAGATGAACAAGGTACCTTCAGGTGTTTGGAAAATGTTCCCAAGGATGAACCAGACTTGTGGAGGTCTACAATTTTGTAGGTCTTGGCTGATTTCTTTTGATTTTCCCATGATGTCAAGCAAAGAGGCACTGAGTTTGAAGGTAGGCCTTGAAATACATCCACAGGTACACCTCCAATTGACTCAAATTATGTCAATTTTCTTATCAGAAGCTTCTAAAGCCGTGACATCATTTTCTGTAATTTTCCAAGCTGTTTAAAGGCACAGTCAACTTAGTGTTGTTACGGCTCTCGTTTGTGGAATGACCGGACCAAGGTGCGGCGTGGTAGGCGTACATCGTTCTTTTTATTGATGACACCAAAAGCAAAATAACAACAACAAAAATGAAAGCGCACAGTTCTGTAAGGCAAAATAAACTATACAGAAAACAAGATCCCACAAAACCCAAAAGGAAAATGACAACCTATATATGATCCCCAATTAGAGACAACAATAGACAGCTGTCTCTGATTGGGAACCATACTCAGCCAAAAACACAAAGAAATAGAAACATACATTTTCCCACTCAAGTCACACCCTGACCTAACCAAACACAGAGAATAATAAGGATCTCTGAGGTCAGGGCTGACAAGTGTATGTAAACTTCTGACCCATTGGAATTGTGATACAGTGAATTATAAGTGAAATTATCTGTCTGTAAACAATTGCTGGGAAAATTACTTGTGTCCTAACCGACTTGCCAAAACCATAGTTTTTAGCAAGAAATTGTGGAGTGATTGAAAAACAAGTTTTAATGACTCCAACCTACAGTGCCTTGCGAAAGTATTCGGCCCCCTTGACCTTTGCGACCTTTTGCCACATTTCAGGCTTCAAACAAAGATATAAAACTGTATTTTTTTGTGAAGAATCAACAACAAGTGGGACACAATCATGAAGTGGAACGACATTTATTGGATATTTCAAACTTTTTTTAACAATTCAAAAACTGAAACATTGGGTGTGCAAAATTATTCAGCCCCCTTAAGTTAATACTTTGTAGCGCCACCTTTTGCTGCAATTACAGCTGTAAGTCGCTTGGGGTATGTCTCTATCAGTTTTGCACATCGAGAGACTGAAATTTTTTCCCATTCCTCCTTGCAAAACAGCTCGAGCTCAGTGAGGTTGGATGGAGAGCATTTGTGAACAGCAGTTTTCAGTTCTTTCCACAGATTCTCGATTGGATTCAGGTCTAGACTTTGACTTGGCCATTCTAACACCTGGATATGTTTATTTTTGAACCAATTCCATTGTAGATTTTGCTTTATGTTTTGGATCATTGTCTTGTTGGAAGACAAATCTCTGTCCCAGTCTCAGGTCTTTTGCAGACTCCATCAGGTTTTCCTCCAGAATGGTCCTGTATTTGGCTCCATCCATCTTCCCATCAATTTTAACCATCTTCCCTGTCCCTGCTGAAGAAAAGCAGGCCCAAACCATGATGCTGCCACCACCATGTTTGACAGTGGGCATGGTGTGTTCAGGGTGATGAGCTGTGTTGCTTTTACGCCAGACATAACGTTTTGCATTGTTGCCAAAAAGTTCAATTTTGGTTTCATCTGACCAGAGCACCTTCTTCCACATGTTTGGTGTGTCTCCCAGGTGGCTTGTGGCAAACTTTAAACAACACTTTTTATGGATATCTTTAAGAAATGGCTTTCTTCTTGCCACTCTTCCATAAAGGCCAGATTTGTGCAATATACGACTGATTGTTGTCCTATGGACAGAGTCTCCCTCCTCAGCTGTAGATCTCTGCAGTTCATCCAGAGTGATCATGGGCCTCTTGGCTGCATCTCTGATCAGTCTTCTCCTTGTATGAGCTGAAAGTTTAGAGGGAAGGCCAGGTCTTGCTAGATTTGCAGTGGTCTGATACTCCTTCCATTTCAATATTATCGCTTGAACAGTGCTCCTTGGGATGTTTAAAGCTTGGGAAATCTTTTTGTATCCAAATCCGGCTTTAAACTTCTTCACAACAGTATCTCGGACCTGCCTGGTGTGTTCCTTGTTCTTCATGATGCTCTCTGCACTTTTAACGGACCTCTGAGACTATCACAGTGCAGGTGCATTTATACGGAGACTTGATTACACACAGGTGGATTGTATTTATCATCATTAGTCATTTAGGTCAACATTGGATCATTCAGAGATCCTCACTGAACTTCTGGAGAGAGTTTGCTGCACTGAAAGTAAAGGGGCTGAATAATTTTGCACGCCCAATGTTTCAGTTTTTGATTTGTTAAAAAAGTTTGAAATATCCAATAAATGTCGTTCCACTTCATGATTGTGTCCCACTTGTTGTTGATTCTTCACAAAAAAATACAGTTGTATATCTTTATGTTTGAAGCCTGAAATGTGGCAAAAGGTCGCAAAGTTCAAGGGGGCCGAATACTTTCGCAAGGCACTGTACACTTCAACTATGACAGACAAAATGAGGAAAAGAAATCCAGAAAATCACATTGTAGGATTTTTTATTAATTAATTTGCAAATTATGGTGGATAATAAGTATTTGGTCAATAACAAAAGTTTATCTCAATACTTTGTTATTTACCCTTTGTTGGCAATGACAGATGTCAAACGTTTTCTGTAAGTCTTCACAAGGTTTTCACACACTGTTGCTGGTATTTTGGCCCATTCCTCCATGCAGATCTCCTCTAGAGCAGTGATGTTTTGGGGCTGTTGCTGGACAACACGGACTTTCAACTCCCTCCAAAGATTTTCTATGGGGTTGAGATCTGGAGACTGGCTAGGCCACTCCAGGACCTTGAAATGCTTTTTACGAAGCCACTCCTTCGTTGCCCGGGCGGTGTGTTTGGGATCATTGTCATGCTGAAAGACCCAGCCACGTTTCATCTTCAATGCCCTTGCTAATGGAAGGAGGTTTCACTCAAAATCTCACGATACATGGCCCCATTCATTCTTTGCTTTACACGGATCAGTCGTCCTGGTCCCTTTGCAGAAAAACAGCCCCAAAGCATGATGTTTCCACCCCCATGCTTCACAGCAGGTATGGTGTTCTTTGGATGTCCTCCAAACACGACGAGTTGAGTTTTTACCAAAAAGTTATATTTTGGTTTCATCTGACCATATGACATTCTCCCAATCTTCTTCTGGATCATACAAATGCTTTCTAGCAAACTTCAGACGGGCCTGGACATGTACTGGCTTAAGCAGGGGGACACGTCTGGCACTGCAGGATTTGAGTCCCTGGCGGCGTAGTGTGTTACTGATGGTAGGCTTTGTTACTTTGGTCCCAGCTCTCTGCAGGTCATTCCCTAGGTCCCCTCGTGTGGTTCTGGGATTTTTGCTCACTGTTCTTGTGATCATTTTGACCCCACGGGGTGAGATCTTGCGTGGAGCTCCAGATCGAGGGAGATTATCAGTGGTCTTGTATGTCTTCCATTTCCTAATAATTGCTCACACAGTTGATTTCTTCAAACCAAGCTGCTTACCTATTGCAGATTCAGTCTTCCCAGCCTGGTGCAGGTCTACAATTTTGTTTCTGGTGTCCTTTGACAGCTCTTTGGTCTTGGCCATAGTGGAATTTGGAGTGTGACTGTTTGAGGTTGTGGACAGGTGTCTTTTATACTGATAACACATTCAAACAGGTGCCATTAACACAGGTAACGAGTCGAGGACAGAGGAGCCTCTTAAAGAAAAAGTTACAGGTCTGTGAGAGCCAGAAATCTTGCTTGCTTGTAGGTGACCAAATACTTATTTTCCACCATAATTTGCAAATAAATTCATTAAAAATCCTACAATGTGACATTCTGGATTTTTTTCTCATTTTGTCTGTCATAGTTGAAGTGTACCTATGATGAAAATTACAGGCCTCTCTCATCTTTTTTATTTTTTGTTAAAATTTTACCCCTTTTTCTCCCCAATTTCATGGTATCCAATTGTTGTAGTAGCTACTATCTTGTCTCATCGCTACAACTCCCGTACGGGCTCGGGAGAGACGAAGGTTGAAAGTCATGCGTCCTCCGATACACAACCCAACCAAGCCGCACTGCTTCTTAACACAGCACGCATCCAACCCGGAAGCCAGCCGCATCAATGCGCCGGAGGAAACACCGTGCACCTGGCCACCTTGGTTAGCGCACACTGTGCCCAGCCCGCCACAGGAGTCGCTGGTGCGCGATGAGACAAGGACACCCCTACCGACCAAGCCCTCCCTAACCCGGGCGACGCTAGGCCAATTGTGCGTCGCCCCATGGACCTCCCGGTCGCGGCCGGTTACGACAGAGCCTGGGCGCGAACCCAGGGACTCTGATGGCACAGCTGGCGCTGCAGTACAGCGCCCTTAACCACTGCGGATTCTCTCATCTTTTTAAGTGGGTGAACTTGCACAATTGGTGGCTGACTAAATACTTTTTTGCCCCACTGTAAATATCTATGCAGAATCTCGAATAGCATTGATCACTTACACCATGTACTTTTAGTGTAATCTCAACTGCAATCCAGATCATTTGGTTCTGCTATTAGATGAAGCACAGTGAAAACACATTAATCTGTTGTATAAATAAACAAAATATTAGACATTGTATTTCCATTTGAACTTTGCTGTGCTTTTAAATGGTTCCAAGTGCAGTTATAACATATTCAGAAATAGTTTTCCCGTTGGAATTTGGTTTTGCTTTTATATGGTTAAACGAGCAATGATAATACATTGGGAATTCAGCAAATTTCTGGCTGTCTTTTTGAGTTGGTGAATAAACGTTGAAATCTCATTGATCAACATCTCAACAAAAAATTACCCACATTTCCACATTCAGTGGTGTGCCAGTGGAAACATACTGCTAGTTCTTTATTAACTGTCAAGATTCATTTTTGTCACTGTAGGTGGATGTCCCCTCTGACACTTAACAAGAGAATACTACTCCAAATGATCTGGGAGGAAGTCACAAGTCAACGAGCAGTAGAAGCTCATTTCTAACCCCGACGCCCAGTTTCATCATCACACACACACACACATACACATACACATACACATACACATACACACACACATACACACACATCCTCCTCTGATATCGCTCAGCAACTCTGCATCGCTGTCGTCACCTCGAGACTGATCGCCGTGACAACCTCTCCTGTCCCCATCTGTAACTCTAATGTTGCTGTCAGGTGATGGGATGGAGGCCATTAATCAGAACCTTCTGCCAGGCCACTAATGGGACCCATCCCGTAATGTATGTTTATAATGTATGTATATCCCTCTCCAATGAATTCAGGACGTCTGGAAACATATGCTTATCATTTCCCTGTCCGTGAGGCATGAGTCTTCAAAGTCGCTACTCGCTAGTCCCCCTAAATCTAAAACTAACATGTTACTTTTCATCTTCTTTTTTTATTTGATTTTAAGAGAAGGGATTGAGGCTTTGGAGCAACTAAAGCGGCTCAAGTTCTAAAAACTAAACTTTCCTCTGAAGAATTCTTAGTCGCGTGTGTGTGTGTGTGTGTGTGTGTGTGTGTGTGTGTGTGTGTGTGTGTGTGTGTGTGTGTGTGTGTGTGTGTGTGTGTGTGTGTGTGTGTGTGCGTGCGTGCGTGCGTGCGTGCGTGTGTGGGTGTGTGAGCACGTAAGTAAAATACAAAAGGTTGACTCACCCTCACCATGTTGGCAAACCGGTCTATGGCTCTGTCATAGTACACTTTTAGTTTTTGTTGCCATTGGCTACCTAGCTAAAATGCTTCCTCACATGGGCAACAATGAACCAGCTAAGTTAGCTCAGCCCAACGCTGATTGGCAAATTATTTTATACTTTTGTTTTATCAAGGGAGGCCAAATTCTTACTGGCATCAATCAATCAACAGCTATGGCGGCAACATGCCATACTATTTTGGTCCAGACAGCATCAGATTCCTGGGCTACACACACTGAGACAGAGTATCACTGTTTCCCTCGCTCTGATGATTTCTCCAGTGAGATTCAGCCACTTGTGAATTTAAGAAAAATTATGAAAATACAGAGAGACGAAAGATAAATGACTTTATAATTTAAATGTTTTCATTTGTAAAATATTTGGGGAAGCCTGGATTTCCTTGGAATCCATGAATATACGCCACAGATAATAAGTCCATGCTCACATCCCAACTCTACCAGTAGCCTATGGCTGTAACAGTAGTGATGACATTTAAAGTTCCCTCCTCCATTGTCTATGCGTTGCAGTCATCCAAACAGTCTGCTTGATGGATTGAAGTTAATTAGTTTAAACTGCTCACAGAAATACCACCCAACCATCCCAACACTATTACACTGAAATACCACCCAACCACCCCAACACTATTACACTGAAATACCACCCAACCACCCCAACACTATTACACTGAAATACCACCCAACCACCCCAACACTATTACACTGAAATACCACCCAACCACCCCAACACTATTACACTGAAATACCACCCAACCACCCCAACACTATTACACTGAAATACCACCCAACCATCCCGACACTGTAGCTGAGACCACCGAGGGGTTCCTGTAGTAAAAGCAATGGACGTAAAAGTTAGGGCATGTCATTATCTTCAGGCATTCTGTTATTAGACACCCAATGACCTGCAGTTCATATGAACACTATGAATCTGTTGAATCTCATGACTAAAAGTGCAATAGACTTACAGTGGCTTGCGAAAGTTATCACCCCCCTTGGCATTTTTCCTATTTTGTTGCCTTACAACCTGGAATTAAAATATATTTTGGGGGGGATTGTATCATTTGATTTACACAACATGCCTACCACTTTGAAGTTGCAAAATCTTTTTTTGGAGAGAAACAAACAAGAAATGTTGGACTTGTAACCATAAAGTTGCAAGATTGAATGCCTGAGTTAACAAGGAAAAAATATGTTGTTCTGCCCCTGAGCAAGTGTCACACCCTGACCATAGTTTACTTTGTATGTTTCTATGTTTTGGTTGGTCAGGGTGTGATCTGAGTGGGCATTCTATGTTACATGTCTAGTTTGTCCAGTTCTATGTTCGGCCTGATATGGTTCTCAATCAGAGGCAGGTGTTCGTCATTGTCTCTGATTGGGAACCATATTTAGGTAGCCTGGGTTTCACTGTGTGTTTGTGGGTGATTGTTCCTGTCTATGTGTTTTCACCAGATAGGGCTGTTTAGGTTTTCGTTACGTTCTTTATTTTGTAGTGTTTGTATTGATTCGTGTTTTACGTTTGTTTATTAAAACATGGATCGCAATCTACACGCTGCATTTTGGTCCGACTCTCCTTCTCATACAGAAAATCGTTACAGAATCACCCACCACCAACGGACCAAGCAGCGTGTCAACAGGCAGCAACAGCAGCGTAAAGAGGAATGGACATGGGAGGACGTTTTGGATGGCAAGGGCTGTTACACTTGGGAGGAGATACTGGCTGGAAGAGATCGCCTCCCATGGGAACAGGTGGAGGCACTTAGGAGAGCTGAGGCAGCCGGAGAGAGGAGCCGGCGATATGAGGGAACACGGCTGGCAAGGAAGCCCGAGAGGCAGCCCCAAAAATTTATTGGGGGGGGGGCTAACAGGGAGTATGGCTACGCCAGGTAGGAGACCTGGGCAGACTCCCTGTGCTTACCGGGGGGCTAGAGAGACCGGACAGGCACCGTGTTATGCAGTGGTGCGCACGGTGTCTCCAGTGCCGGTGCATAGCCCAGTGCGGTATATTCCAGCTCCGTGTGTCGGCCGGGCTAGATTGAGCGTCGAGCCTAATGCCATGAAGCCGGCTCTACGCAGCTGGTCCCCAGTGCGTCTCCTTGGGCCGGCTTACATGGCACCAGCCTTGCGCTCGGTGTCTCCGGTTCGCCTGCATAGCCCAGTGCGGGCTATTCCACCTCGCCGCACTGGCAGGGCGACCGTGAGCATTCAACCAGGTAAGGTTGGGCAGGCTCGGTGCTCAAGAGCTCCAGTGCGCCTGCACGGTCCTGTTTTTCCAGTACCACCTCCACACCCCAGCCCTCCGGTAGCAGCTCCCCGCACCAGGCTTCCTGTGCGTGTCCTCGGCCCAGTACCACCAGTGCCAGCACCACGCATCAGGCCTACAGTGCGCCTCGCCTGTCCAGCGCTGCCAGAGCCTTCCTCCTCTTCAGCGCTGTCGGAGTCTCCCGCCTGTTTAGCGCTGTTAGAGCCTTCCTTCTCTACAGCGCTGCCGGAGTCTCCCGCCTGTTCAGAACTGCCAGTTTGCAAGGAGCTGCCAGTTTGCAAGGAGCTGCCAGTTTGCAGGGAGCTGCCAGTTTGCAAGGAGCTGCCAGTTTGCAAGGAGCTGCCAGTTTGCAAGGAGCTGCCAGTCTGCAAGGAGCTGCCAGTCTGCAAGGAGCTGCCAGTCTGCATAGAGCTGCCAGTCTGCATAGAGCTGCCAGTCTGCATAGAGCTGCCAGTCTGCATGGAGCTGCCAGTCTGCAGGGAGCTGCCAGTCTGCAAGGAGCTGCCAGTCTGCAGGATGCCGCCAAAGCTGCCAGTCTGCAAGGAGCCGCCAGAGCTGCCAGTTAGCAAGGAGCCGCCAGAGCTGCCAGTTAGCAAGGAGCCGCCAGAGCTGCCAGCTAGCATGGAGCAGCCAGAGCCGCCAGTCAGCATGGAGCAGCCAGGGCCGCCAGTCAGCATGGAGCAGCCAGGGCCGCCAGTCAGCATGGAGCAGCCAGGGCCGCCAGTCAGCATGGAGCAGCCAGGGCCGCCAGTCAGCATGGAGCAGCCAGAGCAGCCAGTCAGCATGGAGCAGCCAGTCAGCATGGAGCAGCCAGGGCCGCCAGTCAGCATGGAGCAGCCAGGGCCGCCAGTCAGCATGGAGCAGCCAGAGCAGCCAGTCAGCATGGAGCAGCCAGTCAGCATGGAGCAGCCAGAGCTGCCAGTCAGCATGGAGCAGCCAGAGCTGCCAGTCAGCATGGAGCAGCCAGAGCTGCCAGTCAGCATGGAGCAGCCAGTCAGCATGGAGCAGCCAGAGCTGCCAGTCAGCATGGGGCAGCCAATCAGCATGGAGCAGCCAGAGCTGCCAGTCAACCAGACTCTTCCAGATCTGCCAGTCGACCAGACTCTTCCAGATCTGCCAGTCGACCAGACTCTTCCAGATCTGCCAGTCGACCAGACTCTTCCAGATTCTCCAGTCAGCCAGGATCTGCTAGATCCAACTACCTGCCTGGGCTTCCTCTCAGTGCTGAGCTTCCTCTCAGTGCTGAGCTTCCTCTCAGTGCTGAGCTTCCTCTCAGTGCTGAGCTACCCATCAGTCCCGAGCTACCTCTGTCCCGAGCTGCCCCTCTGTCCCGAGCGGTCATTAAGGAGGGTAACCTATCTAGGGACGCTAAGGAGGTGGACTAAAACTCTTATGGAGTGGGGTCCACGTCCAGCGCCAGAGCCGCCACCGCGGACAGATGCCCACCCAGACCCTCCCCTATAGGTTCAGGTTTTGCGGCCGGAGTCCGCACCTTGGGGGGGGGGGGGGGGGGTACTGTCACACCCTGACCATAGTTTACTTTGTATGTTTCTATGTTTTGGTTGGTCAGGGTGTGATCTGAGTGGGCATTCTATGTTACATGTCTAGTTTATCCAGTTCTATGTTCGGCCTGATATGGTTCTCAATCAGAGGCAGGTGTTCGTCATTGTCTCTGATTGGGAACCATATTTAGGTAGCCTGGGTTTCACTGTGTGTTTGTGGGTGATTGTTCCTGTCTATGTGTTTTCACCAGATAGGGCTGTTTAGGTTTTCGTTACGTTCTTTATTTTGTAGTGTTTGTATTGATTCGTGTTTTACGTTTGTTTATTAAAACATGGATCGCAATCTACACGCTGCATTTTGGTCCGACTCTCCTTCTCATACAGAAAACCGTTACAGCAAGGCAGTTAACCCACTGTTCCTAGGCCGCCATTGAAAATAAGAATTTGTTATTAACTGACTTGCCTAGTAAAATAAATGTAAAAAAATTCACACCCCCAAGTCAATACATTGTAGAGCCACCTTTTGCAGCAATTACACGTGCAAGACTCTTGGGGATTGTCTCTATAAGCTTGGCACATCTAGCCACTGGGATTTTTGCCCATTCCTCAAGGCAAAACTCTCCAGCTCCTTCAAGTTGGATGGGTTCCGCTGGAGGACAGCAATCTTTAAGTCATACCACAGATTCTCAATTGGATTGAGATCTGGGCTTTGACTAGGCCATTCCAAGACATTTAAATGTTTCATTTTAAACCACTCAAGTGTTGCTATAGCAGTATGCTTAGGGTCATTGTCCTACTGGAAGTTGAACCTCGCCCAGTCTCTCTGGAACACTGAAACAGGTTTCCCTCAAGACTTTCCCTGTATATAGCGCCATCCATCATTCCTACAATTCTGACCCATTACCCAGTCCTTGCTGATGAAAAACATGAGGGCGACTCTGGCAGCTCCGGACAGGAGGGCGACTCTGGCAGCTCTGGACAGGATGAGGCTCTCGGAGTGATGAGAGGTGTTGGGTTTGCACCAGACATAGTGTTTTCCTTGATGGCCAAAAAGCTCAATTTTATTCTCATCTGACCAGAGTACCTTCTTCCATATGTTTGGGGAGTCTCCCACATGTCTTTTGGAGAACACCAAATGTGTTTGCTTATTTTTTTCTTTAAGCAATGGCTTTTCTCTGGCCACTCTTCTGTAAAGCTCAGTTCTGTGGAGTGTACGGCTTAAAGTGGTCCTATGGACAGATACTCCAATCTCCACTATGGAGCTTTGCAGCTCCTTCAGGATTATCTTTGGTCTCTTTGTTTCCTCTCTGATTAATGCCCTTCTTGCCTGGTCCGTCAGTTTTGGTGCCATATTCTTTCAATTTCTTAATAATGGATTTAATGGTGCTCCGTGGAATGTTCAAAGTTTCTGATATTGTTTTATAACCCAACCCTGATCTGTACTTCTCCACAACTTCTCCACAGCTCCTTGGCCTTCATGGTGCCACTTGCTTGGTGGTGTCCTTTCCATACACTTAGTGGTGTTGCAGACTCTGGGGCTTTTCAGAACAGGTGTATGTATATACAGTGGGGAGAACAAGTATTTGATACACTGCCGATTTTGCAGGTTTTCCTACTTACAAAGCATGTAGAGGTCTGTAATGTTTATCATAGGTACACTTCAACTATGAGAGACGGAATCTAAAACAAAAATACAGAAAATCACATTGTATGATTTTTAAGTAATTAACTTGCACCTGCAAAATCGGCAGTGTATCAAACACTTGTTCTCCCCACTGTATACTGAGATCATGTGACAAATCATGTGACACTTAGATTGCACACAGGTGGACTTAATTTAACTAATTACGTGACTTCTGAAGGTAATTGGTTGCACCAGATCTTATTTAGGGGCTTCATAGCAAAAGGGTTGAATACATATGCACGCACCACTTTTCAGTTAAATAAAGAAAATGTAAGCAAGTTATTTCTTTCATTTCACTTCACCAATTTGGACTATTTTGTGTATGTCCATTACATGAAATCCAAATGAAAATCTACTTAAATACAGGTTGTAATGCAACAAAATAGGAAAAACACCAAGGGGATGAATACTTTTGCAAGGCACTGTAGCAATTAACAGTAGTTTGTGTATGTGATGTTTCTGACAAGAAACAACATTAATTACATTTAGCTATATAATGTAAATGCAGATAACAAAAGAAAAATGTCAAATAATTACTTCTGTCTCAGCCATTATGACAAATTGTCTTGTGACACAAAAACGCTAACTCCTCAAAAGATCACTCTTATATTTTTTCTATCTTCCAATATAGAGGTGTGCGCATACTAACAACATGACAGCAAGACAGGAAGGTAGATGACAGTTCCTTGCTATTTTTTTCTAATTGGACTGAAATGAGGTGGATGGGAACTGCAAGACAATTAACTGGTGTGCTTTATCAGGCCTGGTGCAGAGGTAGGGAGGCTCAGTACTGAACCAACGGGAGCTGGGATCGACACCTGCACTGCCAGGCAAATCTCTACCTCCCTCCATCTCTTCCTCCCGACGCCGGCCAATCGTTCACAAGCTTTGTTTATCTCATTTTTCAATTAACCTCCAACGATTTAACTCCCTTCATAAAGCCATTGTGTGCATGTTTAATCCAAAGAACAAATAAAATGGTATCTCTCTTCTGCTTCTCTCTCTCTATCCCCCCACCCCTCTTTTTCCTATGTCTCCCTACTCGCTACTTCCTCTTTGCCGTGGTGTGCTGTTATCCCGGGAAGCTGTGCTTCACAGAACTCGGCAGGACTTTTCCAGGCGAAGGACTGTATACAGTGCATTCTGAAAGTATTCAAACACCTTCATTTTTTCCAAATTTTGTTACATTACAGACTTATTCAAAAATGGATTGAATACAAAATAAATCCTCAGCAATCTACACACTATACCCAACAATGACAAAGCAAAACAGGTTTTTAGAAATGTTTGCACATTCAAATATATATATATATTTTAAATACCTTATTTATATAAGCATTCAGACCCTTTGCTATGAGACTCGAAATGGAGCTCAGGTGCATCCTGTTTCCATTGATCATCCTTGAGATGTTTTTACAACTTGATTGGAATCCAGCTGTGGTAAATTCAATTGATTGGACATGATTTGAAAGGGACACACCTGTCTATATAAGGTCCCACAATTGACGATGCATGTCAGAGCAAAATGCAAGCCATGAAGTCAAAGTAATTGTCCGTAGAGCTCTGAGACAGGATTGTGTCGAGGCATAGATCTGGTGAAGGGTACCAACACATTTCTGAAGAGAAAGGGAGAGGTAATAAGAGAGAGGGTGGAGTAGGAAGAGAGAGAAATAGGAAGAGAGAGAGAAATAGGAAGAGGGAGAAGTAGGAAGAGAGAGGGAGAAATGGGAAGAGAAAATATTGATACAATTTGATAAAATATTGATTTTACTACAGTACGAACACCCATAGAAACACACTGAATAACACATTCATAAATGGCAAAAAGGACAGTCAAAAAATAAATCGTAAGAAACAAGGTTTTGAAGTGTCAGTCCTAAATGTAGACGATGTAAAAATAACTTAGGAAATATATATACAGTTGAAGTCGGAAGTTTACATACACTTAGGTTGGAGTCATTAAAACTTGTTTTTCAACCACTCCACACATTTCTTGTTAACAAACTATAGTTTTGGCAAGTCGGCTAGGACATCTACATTGTGCATGGCACAATCATTTTTGTCACAATTGTTTACAGACAGATTATTTCAATTATAATTCACTGTATCACAATTCCAGTGGGTCAGAAGTTTACATAAACTAAGTTGACTGTGCCTTTAAACAGCTTCGAAAATTACAAAAAATGTCATGGCTTTAGAAGCTTCTGATTAGATAATTGACATAATTTGAGTCAATTGGAGGAGTACCCATGGATGTATTGCAACTGCACATGGGGACAAAGATCATACTTTTTGGAGAAATGTCCACTGGTCTGATGAAACAAATATACAACTGTTTGGCCATAATGACCATCATTATGTTATGAAGCACGGGGATGGCAGCATCATGTTGTGGTGGTGCTTTGCTGCAGGAGGGACTGGTGCACTTCACAAAATAGATGGCATCATGAGGAAGGAAAATTATTTGGATATATTGAAGCAACATCTCAAGACATCAGTCAGGAAGTTAAAGCTTGGTCGCAAATGGGTCTTCCAAATGGGCAATGACCCCAAGCATACTTCCAAAGTTGTGGCAAAATGGCTTAAGGACAACAAAGTCAAGGTATTGGAGTGTCCATCACAAAGCCCTGACCTCAAACCTATAGACATTTTGTGGGCAGAACTGAAAAAGCATGTGTGAGCAAGGAGGCCTATAAACCTGACTCAGTTACACCAGCTCTGTCAGGAGGAATGGGCCAAAATTCCCCCAACTTGTGGGAAGCTTGCGGAAGTTTACCTGAAACATTTGACCCAAGTTAAACAATTTAATGGCAATGCTACCAAATACTAATTGAGTGTATGTAAACTTCTGACTGAATGTGATGAAAGAAATAAAAGCTGAAATAAATCATTCTCTCTATTTTTCTGACATTTCACATTCTTAAAATAAAGTGGTGATGCTAACTGACCTAAGACATGGAATTTTTACGAGGATTAAATGTCAGTAGTTGTGAAAAACTGAGTTTAAATGAATTTGGCTAAGGTGTATGTAAACTTCCGACTTCAACTGTATATATTTTATACATATTTAAACCCTTTTTGGGGTATGCACAAAACTACCTTCACACTTTCATTCCATTCTGAGCAAATATGAGAACGCCATCATGTTCGTGAGAGTCTCCCCTTTCTGTAGGTTTAATCATTTTTAGGTTACAGTTTTCGGGCGCAACAAATTTTAAAGTGACGTCTCATGGTCTAACAAACATCTCTCTAGCTCTGCCACTTTTCACCACATATGCAGAAGTGTGACCCTGGCGGACAACAATAAAATCCTCGGGAATTTTCCCTGGGATTTTATTGTTATGTAACTTAGATTGCTGCACCGGTGTGTCAATCGACTCTAGGGGGTTAACTAGTGACAACCGTGAAGCATGCCGGAACTATGTCAATTTGAATCAACATTAACACTGAGGAAGTGATAAATGTTCTCCAATTTCTTGGCCTTAATCCTCTCTCCCTGTAAGGACTGTTTGAAGAAGCGGACCAAAGTGTAGCGTGGTAAGTGTACATGATTTATTCATAGAACACTGAATAACAAAGAGAGCGAACGAAACCGAAACAGTTCTGTCTGGTGCAGACACAAAAACAGAAAACAACTACCCACAAAACACAGGTGGGAAAAGGCTACCTAAGTATGGTCCTCAATCAGAGACAACGATAGACAGTTGCCTCTGATTGAGAACCACACTCAGCCAAACACACAGAAATAGAAAACATAGAACACAAAACATAGAATGCCCACCCCACCCCAACTCACGCCCTGACCAAACCAAAATAGAGATTTAAAAAGGATCTCTAAGGTCAGGGCGTGACACTCCCAAAATAAAAATGGCCTAACCTTATAACTCTACATGCATTTTGATTCTAAACTAAAAAGACCAATGCCATTTTACCATAACAGAAGCTGAAACCAGAATTGACTATGTCCGTTTTCACACCTGACCAATTTGTCAATACATTGAATTAAATCAGGCTTATTGATGTCCTACCATGCCTTTGGAATGTGTTCAGACCCCTTGACTTTCTCCACATTTTGTTACGTTACAGCCTTATTCTAAAATTGATTACATAAAAAATATTCCTCAGCAATCTACATTCAATACCCCGTAATGACAAAGTTAAAACAGGTTTTTAGAAAATGTTGCTAATTTATTAAATCTAGAAACAGAACAAATTAATTTACAAAAGTATTCAGAGACGGGATTGTGTTAAGGCACAGATCTGGGGAAGGGTACCAACAAATGTCTGAAGCATTGAAGGTCCCCAAGAACACAGTTGTTTGGAAACACCAAGATTCCTAGAGCACCATTCCTACGGTGAAGCATGGTGGTGGTAGCATCATGCTGTGGGGATGACCAAGACTCTTTCTAGAGCTGGCCACCTGGCCAAACTGAGCCATTGGGGGAGAAGAGCCTTGGTCAGAGAGGTGACTAAGAACCCAATGGTTACTCTGACAGAGCTCTAGAGTTCCTCTATGGAGATGGGAAAACCTTCCAGAAGAACAACCATCTCTGCAGCACTCCACCAATCAGGCTTTATGGTAGAGTGGCCAGACTGAAGCCACTCCTCAGTAAAAGGCACATGACAGCACGCTTGGATTTTGCCTTAAGGCACCTAAAGACTCTCAGATCATGAGAAACAAGATTCTCTGTTCTGATGAAACCAAGATTGGTTTCAAGCCTGAATGCCAAGCGTCACGTCAGGAGGAAACCTGGCACCATCCCTACGGTGAAGAATGGTGGTGGTGGCATCATGCTTTGGGGATGTCTTTCAGCAGCAGGGACTGGGAGACTAGTCAGGATCAAGACAAAGATGAATGGAGCAAAGTACAGAGAGATCCTTGATGAAAACCTGCTCCAGAGCGCTCAAGACCTCAGACTGAGGAAAAGGTTCACCACCAGCAGGACAACGACCCAAAGCACACAGCCAAGACAACACAGGAGTGGCTTTGGAACAAGTCTCTGAATGGCCATGAGTGACCCAGCCAGAGCCCGGACTTGAACACGAACGAACATCTCTGGAGAGACCTGAAAATAGCTGCGCAGCGACGCTCCCCATCCAACCTGACAGAGCTTGAGAGGATCTGCAGAGAAGAATGAGAGAAACTCCCGAATATAGGTGTGCCAAGCTTGTAGCGTCATACCGAAGAAGACTTGAGGCTGTAATCGCTGCAAAGGTGCTTCAACAAAGTACGGAGTAAAGGGTCTGATTACATATGTAAATGCGATATTTCAGTTTTTTATATTTTTTATAAATTAGCAAACATTTATAAAAACCTGTCATTATGGGGTGTGTAGATTGATGGGGGGGGGGGGGGGGGGAAATCATACATTTTAGAATAAGGCTGTAACGTAACAAATTGTGGAGAAAGTCAAGTGGTCTGAAAACTATCCGAAGGCACTGTAAATGAGTGAACTTGAAATTGAGAAAAAGTCTCATTACTAACCGTTGCCTTGACTTATGAACCACAGGTCAATTTACAAATATCACTCCTCCCAACCTCCCAATGCTACAGACAATACATTCATTCCAATAAAAAATATGATGACATGAAGTCCCATACTCTGCAAAATCTGTGTGCGTGTGTGTTTGTGTTTTTGTGTTTGTGCGTGTGTGCATGCGTGAATTTGGTCAGACTAATTCCAAAATGAAGCTGAACCCCCAAGACACAAAGACTCCCCTAATTAATCACTGCTAACGAGGTAGGAGGCTCTGGAAATACCCAGTGAATCAAAATTGATTAATTGTGGAAATTGGAAAAGGATAGTAAAGTAATTGTGAAGGGTTTTTTAGCTCCCTTGGTCACAACTCTCCTTCTGCAATCAAATCAAGGGCCAGTTTGGAAAATCAAACCAAACAAATGCCATGTTTGGGAATTATTGCTGCTTTAGAGAAGACAGTGATTGAATTAAGTCAAATCAAATCAAATTTTATTTGTCACATACCCATGGTTAGCAGATGTTAATGCGAGTGTAGCGAAATGCTTGTGCTTCTAGTTCCGACAATGCAGTAATAACAAGTAATCTAACTAACAATTCCAAAACTACTGTCTTGTACACAGTGTAAGGGGATAAAGAATATGTACATAAGGATATATGAATGAGGGATGGTACAGAGCAGCATAGGCAAGATACAGTAGATGGTATCGAGTACAGTATGTACAAATGAGATGAGTATGTAAACAAAGTGGCATAGTTTAAAGTGGCTAGTGATACATGTATTACATAAGGATACAGTCGATGATATAGAGTACAGTATGCATATGAGATGAATAATGTAGGGTAAGTAACATTATATAAGGTAGCATTGTTTAAAGTGGCTAGTGATATATTTACATTTCCCATCAATTCCCATTATTAAAGTGGCTGGAGTTGAGTCAGTGTCAGTGTGTTGGCAGCAGCCACTCAGTGTTAGTGGTGGCTGTTTAACAGTCTGATGGCCTTGAGATAGAAGCTGTTTTTCAGTCTCTCGGTCCCAGCTTTGATGCACCTGTACTGACCTCGCCTTCTGGATGATAGCGGGGTGAACAGGCAGTGGCTCGGGTGGTTGATGTCCTTGATGATCTTTATGGCCTTCCTGTGACATCGGGTGGTGTAGGTGTCCTGGAGGGCAGGTAGTTTGCCCCCGGTGATGCGTTGTGCAGACCTCACTACCCTCTGGAGAGCCTTACGGTTGAGGGCGGTGCAGTTGCCATACCAGGCGGTGATACAGCCCGACAGGATGCTCTTGATTGTGCATCTGTAGAAGTTTGTGAGTGCTTTTGGTGACAAGCCAAATTTCTTCAGCCTCCTGAGGTTGAAGAGGCGCTGCTGCGCCTTCTTCACGATGCTGTCTGTGTGAGTGGACCAATTCAGTTTGTCTGTGATGTGTATGCCGAGGAACTTAAAACTTGCTACCCTCTCCACTACTGTTCCATCGATGTGGATAGGGGGGTGTTCCCTCTGCTGTTTCCTGAAGTCCACACAAAGTTGTTACTGGTTGATGAAAGGAACATACATTGTTTGCCCAAGTGGGACCTCCTCTTTTCCCCCAGCACCTGGGGAAGTGTTACTGTTGTTTATCAGTACTGCATGCATTCCTACATGACTCATACACACACACACCATTATGGATGATCCGGGTGCGATGCAACGAAGGTGCTCCCACCCCAAGAAGAATGTACAATGCTTATTTCAGCAGAAAGCCTTGGGTGGAGAGTTTGGCAGAATTAACACAGGGCATGGATAATTGTGTGTGTGTGTGTGTGTGTGTGTGTGTGTGTGTGTGTGTGTGTGTGTGTGTGTGTGTGTGTGTGTGTGTGTGTGTGTGTGTGTGTGTGTGTGTGTGTGTGTGTGTGTGTGTAGCAGCATAAGCACAGGGCAGCATGGTGGATGTGATGTCAACCCGGGGCTTCTAATAGATCAATCTGACCCTCCTAGATAAATCTGGGCCCTTATAATCTCCAACAGCAGCAGAGCAGTGTTCCGGCTTACACTGTGCTATATATGGTGAATGACCGTTAAACACAGATTCATTCAACCCAGAGCCTAAAATATTCAACTGCATATATATTGTTAATAAATTAGTCTCATAATATATTTTTATAGATTTGTTCAATCATAATATTAATTTCCGTTTTACTGTCTTAATAACTGCTATATTACATAACATGCAATAGAATGCTTATCCTCCTGCCAACATTATTGTCCCATTACTTTGCACATTTGGTTTTAACAGTTTGGTAATCAATATTACTGGGGACAATATTACTGCTACAATGACCCTGGAGTGGCCTGGTCAAGGTGACTTGTGACCAATGTTCCCTCTAAGCTGCGCAAGAGCGTGGGCGAGCAGTGGTCCCGAGACTGCCGCACATGTCTCCCAGAACTGCCACTAAGAAGAAATATCAGCCCACAGAGATCAGCACGAGGTTGAACTTCACTCAACTAACTAGAGCAGTGGTCGATCTCCAAGACATTCCTAGTCGATCGCCAAACATTTCTGTTTGGCGGTAGGTGAATAGGCTGTTGGCGGTAGGTGAATAGGCTGTTGGCGGTAGGTGAATAGGCTGTTGGCGGTAGGTGAATAGGCTGTTGGCGGTAGGTGAATAGGTTGTTGGCGGTAGGTGAATAGGCTGTTGGCGGTAGGTGAATAGGCTGTTGGCGGTAGGTGAATAGGCTGTTGGCGGTAGGTGAATAGGTTGTTGGCGGTAGGTGAATAGGCTGTTGGCGGTAGGTGAATAGGCTGTTGGCGGTAGGTGAATAGGTTGTTGGCGGTAGGTGAATAGGTTGTTGGCGGTAGGTGAATAGGCTGTTGGCGGTAGGTGAATAGGCTGTTGGCGGTAGGTGAATAGGCTGTTGGCGGTAGGTGAATAGGCTGTTGGCGGTAGGTGAATAGGCTGTTGGCGGTAGGTGAATAGGTTGTTGGCGGTAGGTGAATAGGCTGTTGGCGGTAGGTGAATAGGCTGTTGGCGGTAGGTGAATAGGTTGTTGGCGGTAGGTGAATAGGCTGTTGGCGGTAGGTGAATAGGCTGTTGGCGGTAGGTGAATAGGCTGTTGGCGGTAGGTGAATAGGCTGTTGGCGGTAGGTGAATAGGTTGTTGGCGGTAGGTGAATAGGTTGTTGGCGGTAGGTGAATAGGCTGTTGGCGGTAGGTGAATAGGCTGTTGGCGGTAGGTGAATAGGCTGTTGGAGGTAGGTGAATAGGCTGTTGGCGGTAGGTGCACCTGATTCAACTGCCTGGTAGGAGAACTGTTGTCATTTTGAACCATTGAATGTGTCTGAAGGTACAAACTCTACCTTCCTGGAGAGCTACCTATGGCCAATCGGATGGCTCAGAATACCATATCTGCAGTAACATAGCAGGCATAAAAGAAAGCTACAGCAAAGTTGATTCAGTGAGATTTCAAAATGTTTAAAACCATGACTAGAGAGAGTGTGTCATCGAATACAGCAAAGAGCTGCTGTTTTTATGAGTGAGTTCATGTTTTAGTTCTTACTCAGCACTGTCAACATTTTTATAAGCCACATAAATTTCCAATCAGCGCTACATGAAGCAGTAATTAATGAGTTGGAAAGTGTATCTATAGGCTTGCATTGTTGTTGTTATTATTAGCAGCTTGGGTGGGTTTTTTTGTACTTATTTTTTATATATATTTTCTTTTGAATTTTTATCCCTTTTTCTCTCCAGTGTCGTGATATCAATTGGTTGTTACACTCTTGTCCCATCCCTGAGAGGCGAAGGTCGAATGCGTCCTCTGAAACACGACCCTTCCAAGCCGCACTGCTTCTTGACTCACTACTCGCCTAACCCGTAAGCCAGCAGCACCAATGTGTTGGAGGATACACCGTACAACTGATGACCGAAGTCAACGTGCATGCGCCCGGACTGCCACAAGGAGTCGCTAGAGTGCGATGGGACAAGGACATCTCGGCCGGCCAAACCCTCCAATAACTCGGACAACGCTGAGCCAATTGTGCGCCGCCTCATGGGTCTCCCGGTTGCGGCTGGCTGACCCATACTGCCTGGGATCAGACCCGGGTCTGTAGTGACGCATCTTGCCCTGCATTGCAGTGGCTTAGACCGCTGCGCCTCTTGGGTGTTTTTTAATATCAAGGAATATTTCACTTTCTCTGTTCATAAGAGTAACAACATGAATTTGTGCATGAGGCAGAAATAATGCGGTGCGACTCAAATTTCGCCATCAGCTGGAAGACGGTGTCCCTCTTGGTGTCATTGGAGGAAAGGGAGAGCGGAGGGATGTTGAGAGGCGGACCCTCAGTCTTCTACTCTCTCCGTCTGCTGAAATGGACTATCAGATGCAAGCAACATTAGCCCAGTAAAATTAAATTGAAAAAGCTAATTACTTAAATGTATGCTCACTCAGCTGTGCCTCACAAGTAATATAACAACAGATCTATTACCGGTGTGATTATATAGTCTACTCAAATGTTTTTATGTAATTAACAAAAATGGACCAAACAACAATGCATTGGCAGGGCAATTCAATCAAAGCCAATATGTAATGATTATGTATTGGGCCTATAGCTTACTGCACAAACCTCATTGCTACATTGCATAGGCTTACATTTTTTTAAGCCATGTTAAAAAAGAATCTGAGCAATAGATCTCGGCTTGCATTTTGACTCAGAAAGTGATGTGGACTCAGGTTGGTGACCACTTAGAGATTTTCCCTGTTAACACTATCAACATTTCCCTTTACAGTGCCAATTCTGATCGAATCAACACAATATTAGCCACTTTCAATGCAATTAAACAGAAACAAAACAAACTATGCAAGACATTTTGTTGTAAGCAGAATGCATCATAGTAGGATTCTATCGCATTGAGACACATGACTTAGCCCATACTCTACACAGACCGGTGCAACATAAACAATCCCAGCTGCATTAGGCCTATATGCAAATAGACCATTGACATATATGGATCTGTGCCATTTACTTTGAACTGGACTGTGTTTACAGCATGAGCGGTCGTGAGTAGATGTGCTTGTTTTGGGAGTGTTGTATTTTGAGACATGCTTGAACAAGCTAAGTGGCCAATAGGCAGAGGGTAGCATAGTTTGTCTGATTCTCTGTAATAATGGTATGTGAATAATAATGCATTTTATTTTGTAAACTGATTTCTTGCATCAAACACCACAACAACATTTTCAGTCACTTCTTTGTCTGAAGATTTGATTTGATTTGGATCTCTTTTAGTCCCCATTTGGACTAATATTCCAAGAGTCCTTAAACATTAAAATACCATTTATAATACGAACACATTTCCACATATAACACACTATTACAAACATACATAATACACTAACATAATGACCCAATAAATACTCAATCTAAAAAATATTGATTCTTCATCTACTATAGTAACACAACATTTCTATGTATTATCTTTAAATCATTTTTAAATAATGTTTAAATGTATATATTGAAAGGTTTCTGGTTTGCTCAGTTAATTTATTCCATTTCTTTATTGCTCTAAATCAAAATGTTCTTTTGCCTATTTCTCTATTCTGTCTGGACAGCGCATAGATGGTGAACAATCTATTCCTAGTTTTTAAGGAATGTCTGTCTCTTACCAACTGAATACCGTTGTGAATAGAACTTGGCCTTTTTAAATGATGTACTGTAGGTGGACTGTTTCCTGTCAGTTAGATATGACTGTACCCAATTCAATGCTACCTCCTTGAAACCATAATGCATTCATTTTGTCAAAATTATTTCATGATCCACTAAATCAAATGCTGCACTGAAATCTAAAATAGTACACCTACAAACCTGCCATTATCCATAGCATTGAGCCACTGGTCAGTCATGTCTACCAATGCAGTGGTAGTGGAATGGTTTTTGCGATAAGCATGCTGATTGGCTGTAATCAGATCCTTCTTTTCCATGTACTCCCATATTTGTCTACTCACAATACCCTCCAATATCTTACTGAGTGTAGGGAGTAGACTAATTGGTCGACAATTGGCAGGAGTAATGGGTTCTTTGCAGTCTTTCGGAATAGGACACAGTTTCGCATGCTTCCATACATTTGCAAACATCCCCTTTTCCAGTGACCAATTTAATATGTATATCAGGGTAACTGCAATCTGGGGAGCAGCACAGCGAAGCAAAAAAATTGTCCATAAGACCATAACCTGTAGATTTACCATCAGATAATGACTTCAATAGGTTTAACACCTCCTCCACTGACACCGTTTGCAGACTAAAAGAGCAGATCTTGTTGCTGATAATATGATCTTCAATCCATTGGACAATAGCTTGTTTGGAAGAATGTATGTTTACATTGTTGCTCAGTAAATTAATTTTCTTTGTAAAAAAAGAAGAACAAGTGGATTAACAGGTTAATGTCAAGCCCTGCATGTTTTTTTCAAAAGTCTCATGGAATGCAGGCCTACATTGAACACCATATATTGACTGCCACTGTACACTGAATGATAGAACAGATATGTCAATGTTTTAATGTTATGGAATGCATTTTCTCCATTGTTTTAATGATAGGCCACTCTGATATGCCCACATTATGATAAAATAGCCACAGTAGCCTACTTGGCCACTATTAAAACTGTAACTTAAAGTGGGTACAGCCTCAGTGTTCACAGTAAACGTGCGCTGGAAGTTGCACATCATTTTCACAACGTTCAAGTTTGCGCTCAGCAGACCTGAAATTTGCTCAGTGCCGCAAAAAATGACAGGGAACATTACTGCTGGTGACATCACAGGGGTGCCTGTAGTTTTGTCTGGATTATCTCCTTAGGGGTCACTTCTCTGTAGAAGAAGCTATTTGAGCCCATGCAGCCCTCACTGGGAGAAGTCTTCCTTTCCACAGCACGGCACACACACACACACACACACACACACACACACACACACACACTGTGCCATACACAGCACGGCACTGACTGATTCCCTTCACGCTGGCGGCCACAACCAGGGGGAGAAACAGCAGCATGCAGAGAAACTTTGATTCCCCAGCTACCACTCTGCCATAATCCCTTTCTCTGATCTCGGCTCATTTTGCTTTAATATATATATATATATATATATTTTTTTTTACTTTCTAGAGGAAAGGAGGAATTATTAAAATCCAAACTGCTCAGTGAAAGTCTGTTCTCCACCTGCAGGCATGTTGGGTAGAGGGGGGAGGACGGGGAAGGGAGATAAATTGAACGAAAGTGTTGAAATAGCCTCCAAGGATTCTGTTTCCCTCTCTTTGTTTCTCTCCCACTCCTTTGATATTCAGTCTGTTTTCCCCCACCTCTCCTCTTCCACCAGTGGACAACTTAGCCGCTTGAGGTCACATCCGCTCCAACCCGGCTCTGTAATTTACTGTGGGGTGTACAGTGTTCGCTGATCTCCTAAATCGGGGCACTAGAGCTGAGACCCTCAAGCCCTCCCTGGGTCTGGTTTGAGTAATAGCTGATATCCCCCAGATAGGTGGTGTGCATTTCATTTCTAGAAGGATCATAAGTCACCAACCGGGGCAGAGGAGCTGGCTATGTCATCTGAGATAAGAACTAAGCCGGGGAGAGCGGCTGAAAGACATGCAGGTAATATACCTGTCTGTTAGAAAGGAGGACACAGGAGGAGTAAGGAGGAGGAAGGGTTATGAAGGAGGCAGGAGGAGTAAGGAGGAGGAAGGGTTATGAAGGAGGCAGGAGGAGGAAGGAGGAGGAAGGGCTAGGAAGGAGGTGGCAGGAGGAGGAAGGAGGAGGAAGAATTAGGGATATGTCTCTTTTTCCTCTCTCCTCTCTCCTAGTTAAGATGAAACAAATATATATAATGATGTATGAGGCTTGAAACGGTAGCATCATAATTAGTAGCCTTGAGAAACACACACAGACACACACACACACTTTAAGATTAATTATTTACATTAATTTAAAAATATATATTTTTTGCTCCAAAAGAGCCAGCATCGTTAAAAAACCAATGGCAGTCCTTAACTAAGGTCGATGTCTGCGCCCTCGCTGAAATCGAATTAGCATTAAAAAAACACCATAAAAATCCAGTTTAAGTTAGAGATATCTGTTTTTTGCATCTCAATCCACTGCATCCGCCTATGTCGCACTTTCGCATCTGTGGTGAAAGGTGACAGGGCTGGAGCGGTGTTTGTTAGACCATCGTCCCGAAAATTGGTCTTCTCACAAAATCATCTGTAGCGTCCGAATGGATTGGCCTACAAACTTTAAATGGAAAGATGAGACTCGTGAAAACGATCATGTTGGTTGTTTTGCTCTAGGATGCACATAGGTACTTGTTGAAATGAATGGAAGTATATATGGAGACTGTTTAGTGCCAAAAATAAGGAGAATAAATACATGTAAATATATATATGTATATATATAATGTTTCTTGGTAGACGGTTTAGACGGGGTTTAGATATATGGGTTAATTCCCTAATTTAATCTCACCAATAGTAGCTGAATCTGATCTCAGATCTAATGTGGACTGGGCTGGGAGTGATGGGCAGTGTGGTGTGTGTGTGTGTGTGTGTGTGTGTGTGTGTGTGTGTGTGTGTGTGTGTGTGTGTGTGTGTGTGTGTGTGTGTGTGTGTGTGTGTGTGTGTGTGTGTGTGTGTGTGTGTGTGTGTGTGTGTGTGTGTGCCAGCGGTTAGGATGGACGGTGCTGCTGCAGAGAGTAAGGCACAGCATGGCTCCCAGGGCTTTAATCCCGGTCTGACTCTGTGCCTCATGCCAGCGTGAGGAATCACATACACACTACTGCCAGCCTAAGGACCCTGTCCTTACACTTTGCTAATATGCAACTTTATGGACGCTGCCAATTAACTGATTGCTGGGTGGGAAGTGAGCCGGGGCCGGAGCCAGAGGAAACTGACCACAACACTGCCATATACAGTTCCTTTGAAAAGTATTCAGACCCCTTGACTTTTTCCACATTTTATTACATTACAGCCTTATTCTAACATGGATTTTTTTTTAAATCCTCAGCGATCTACACACAATACCCCATAATGACAAAGCGAAAACAAACCCTTTGCTTGAGACTCGAAATTGAGGTCAGGTGCATCCTGTTTCCATTGATCATCCGTGAGATACTTCTACAACTTGATTGGAGTACACCTGTGGTAAATTCAATTGTTTGGACACGATATGGAAAGGTACACACCTGTCTATATATGGTCCCACAGTTGACAGTGTATGTCAGAGGAAAAACCAAGCCGTGTGGTCGAAGTAATTGTCCATATAGCTCCGAGGCAGGATTGTGTCGAGGCACAGATCTGGGGAAGGGTAACAAAAACATTCTGCTGCATTGAAGGTCCCCAATAACACTGTGGCCTCCATCATTCTTAAATGGAAGAAGTTTGGAATCACCAAGACTCTTCCTAGAGCTGGCCGCCCAGCCAAACAGAGCAATCGGGGGAGAAGGGCCGTGGTCAGGGAGGTGACCAAGAATCCGATGGTCACTCTGATAGAGCTCTAGAGTTCCTCTGTGGAGATGGAAGAAACTACTAGAAGGACAAGCATCTCTGCAGCACTCCACCAATCAGGCCTTTATGGTAGATTGGCCAGATGGAAGCAACTCCTCAGTAAAAGGCACTTGACAGCCCGCTTGGAGTTTGCCAAAAGGAATCTAAAGGACTCTCAGACCATGAGAAACAAGATTCTCTGGTCTGATGAAACCAAGATTGAACAGTTTGGCTTGAATGCCAAGCAACACGTCTGGAGGAAACCTGGCACCATCCCTACGGTGAAGCATGATGGTGGCAGCATCATGCTGTGGGGATGAATTTCAGCGGCAGGGTCTGGGAGACTAGTCAGGATCGAGGGAAAGAAGAACGGAGCAAAGTACAGAGAGATCCTTGATGAAAACCTGCTCCAGAGCGCTCAGGACCTCAGACTGGGACGAAGATTCACCTTCCAACAGGACAACGACCCTAAGCACACAGCCAAGACAACACAGGAGTGGCTTCGGGACAAGTCTCTGAATGTCCTTGAGTGGCCCAGCCAGAGCCCGGACTTGAACCCGATGGAACATCTCTGGAGAGACCTGAAAATAGCTGTGCAGCAACGCTCCCCATCCAACCTGACAGAGCTTGAGAGGATCTGCAGAGAAGAATGGGAGAAACTCCCCAAATACAGGTGTGCCAAGCTTGTAGCATCATACCCAAGAAGACTCAAGGCTGTAATCGCTGCCAAAGGTGCTTCAACAAAGTACTGAGTAAAGGGTCTGAATACTTACAGTATATAATGTGTTTTTTAAGTTTATATTTGTAATACACTTCCAAACATGTCTAAAAACCTGTTTTTGCTTCATCATTATGGCGTATTGTGTGTAGATTGATGAGAAAAATATATATTTAATCAACTTTAGAATAAGGCTGTAGCATAACAAATTGTGGAAAAAGTCAAGTGGTCTGAATACTTTCCGACAGTACTGTATATAGCTTCGGTTCAGAGGTTCTTTAGGAGAAAATGCCTTGAACTGAAACAGTGATAGCCTAGATAGGATTTCCTTTGACTATTAAAAATGGTTTCTTGCTAATATTGAATGAGAACATAACTATATTCATGTAATTTCAGTGTTCTTGTGAGGTTATCTGTCTGTTGTTATTATTAAGAGTTTGCTCTGCTCTATACTGTTTGACTTGAGCCCCTCTGCTGTTGGTGTTGTCTCATCACTGCCCTCTGCAGGAAAGCAGGGAGAGTAGCACCTCAGTGGTGCCTTCAACAGACACACAAGGGTGCGTGCACAAACACACATGCACACGCATCAGGCACACGCACACACACACATTTACCCTTGTAGCTGACAGAGTTAGATGCATGTCCTCCACATGGAGTTTGCATTTGGATGAGTGGACAGCAGCTCATATACACTAATTAAATCACCTGCGTCCTATCAGCTGACTGGCCTGGCAGAGACGAATACACCAATCAACACACACTGAATTCAACAGACACACCTGACTGCACACACACACACACACACACACACATGGACACACAGACATGGATGGATGTTCACACACACCTCTTCGAAACTCTCCCTCCTTCGAGGCACAGCAATTAATCAACCAAACACACCACAGTTTGCCGTTCCCCGTCTCTCTAAATGTGGTAAATAAGCCGGCCGCTCCGCTCTCTCCACGACGCAGGGAGACATTTCGTCAAACAAATATGATCAAAACAAAGCTAATGACGTGTAAATTGTTGATGATGTATTCTGTAGTGAGCGGCCGCAGTGTGCTGTCTGTCTGAGGGTAATCACTGACATGGGAAAGACATAATGAGGAGCAAATGAATATGAATATTAGGAACATTGAACATTACGCAGAGCAACTTTGACACTCAGAAAGTGGGTTGTCTGGATGTGGATGGTGTCACAATGTGTTCTTTTTGCGGTAAGGTAAGCCACACGTGCAAGTCAGTCTGGTTCTTTGATTTCAGGACAAATCTAGAGTGAGGAAGAAAATGTCTTAGGATTAAAGGTCTATGACATCGCTCTTCTGACTCCACAAGGACAAAATACAATAGTCATAGCAGAGCTACTGTAAGAAAAGTGAAGGTGGTGGTGGAGGTCATAGTAGGGTGAAACTTGGCCAGCCTCCCCATGGTGGACTCACCTCTCTGGGGCTTGTCTCCCTCTGCTAGAGGCCCTCCACCCTGGTCTCTGGCTCAGCAATGGGTGAAGTAGAGCACCAGACAACCACTTAGTGTCGAGCGCTTGTCTAGTCCACAGCTAAAACCCCTGCCTAGCTGAGTAGCGTAGGGCGCTAGCTAGGCTAGTCCACATACAGCTAGAGCCCTGCTAGTGCCTTGCCAAGCAAGTGCATTACCAGCCCTAATCCCACAAGCTGAAGCAGGGGATCTTACATCTGAGAACAATCCAAGGCACAGCAGACACAGATTTGGAGGTACAACGTTGGGAATGTCAGGGAGAGATGGTTCGTGGGGAGGATTGTAGGGCTGAGGTATGGAGGGGGAGGAGTGAGAGGGAGCTACCTACTGATAGAGTAACTGTGTTAGGAGAGTTAGGATGAATCCACAGTGAGCAACTGAACCACTACGGTAGCAGATGTCTCTACATTACAAAGGAAGAGGTTATTGTATATTCAAATAGAATGGGCCCAGTTGACTGATCATACAAAGCTATTAGAGCAACAAAACCCATGAGACATTCTCCAACGAAGTGCTTGAACAGCCCAATGAAATGACTAGAAGTATAAAACAAATGTGGAGTGGGCTAATGCGTGATCATTTTGGCCTAGTTTCTTGTGACAGTTTTATCAAAACCGAGTAGCTGGCCAGAACACACCTGAGATTTGGTTCTGTGTGCTGAGATTAGTTTTAGCAAGATTAACTACCTGCTCTTTTGCAGTCTGGCAATTCGATGTTCAGACTAAAGCCCAAGTATGCAGATGTTATCTTATTTCACAGAACATGTGGAACAGAAATGTATGATGTGTGTATTACCTTGGGACAGATATCTGGCAGAAACTATACCTTTTGATATTGCTGTAAATGGTTGGTGTTGTGTGTGTTTGAGGGGCTGGAGGAAACATGAGTTTTATGCACACACACACACACACACACACACACACACACACACACACACACACACACACACACACACACACACACACACACACACACACACACACACACACACACACACACACACACACACACACACACATACACACACACACACACACACACACACACACACACACACACACACACACACACACATACACACACACACACACACACACACACACACACACACACACACACTCGACACAATCTCTGCAGTGCGCGCAACAGATGGATTTTCTCCTCCAGGAGCTGACTGAACAAAAAGAACATTCAATATGTAATTACCTTCCTTCTCTCCATACAGACTTCAGCAAGTCACGCCGTTGTAGAGAATTCAATATGCACCCATGACAAACAAACATTTATTTCCATGGCATTACACTAGGAAGTGTAATGCCATGGAAATAAATGTTTGTTTTGCTACTGTGTGTGTGGGGGGAGGAGGGGAGGAGGGAGGGAACCACCTGCATTGTTCATCATGAGACGTGGGTCGAGCGTGGAACCCTAGACTGCCTGGCTGGCTGGTTGACTGGTGCGGGGACATGTGATGTCTCCTCTCCTAGAGAGCCGCTACAACAAGAAGGAGTTTTATTTTATTTTTTAATTTTTTTTTACCAAACTTTTCCCTGCAGACAATTCAAAGCGAGCGAGCTTCTCTCACAATATTTTGCATTCTTATTAACTGCTTGGGTGCAATTTATTGTCCTCTGAGGCGATGGAGGTGGTTGGGAGAGGGGGACTCTGGTCGGAGCTGATAAGCCGCTGCTCACAACCAGGCCCGCTGGAGGGACCAGATTTTCCAGGAAGACAATGTCCACTAGGTCAGACACACACACACACAGGCGAGTGCAAGCGTGTGCACACACACACACACACACACACACACACACACACACACACACACACACACACACACACACACACACACACACACACACACACACACACACACACACATTGTTCAGACACACACACATACACACATACACATTACAGGCACTGCATAGCACTACACACAAAAACACACACACACCCATCCCATTTCCAGCCTCCATCCACACAACATCCACACATGACAACATGCACCCCTGTGTACTGTAATCACCCTCTATAACTAACTGAGTAATGATGATTATTCTACAAGGCACGTCAACGGCATCACAACGAAGGTTGAAAACAATGAAAAGTAATGATATTCCCTCTCTTCTAGTTGCTCCGTGTTTGTGTTTATGTCTAGGAGACTGGGGAAGGAAACGACAGCGTAGCGATGGGGGGAGAAAAATGACAGTGGTGCAGCGGTGCGCTGGGCTGGGCTCCATAGTGCAGACAGGAGCACAGCAGAGACGTGCGTCTATAAAGTAAAATAAGCACCTTTCTGTGGGGATATGACAGCCAATCCATCAGGGGAAATGGAGCCTCTGTCTCTGGCACCAAGGAGAGAGGCCCCCAAGCTTTATAAATAGTTGCACATTTTTAAAGGAAATTGGAAGTTGTCAGACATATGCCATCCGCTTTGCTTTTTTTTGTTAAGGATCTCTCCTTCTAGGCTTGTGGACATGCGGCTTGGGGGAACATGATTCAAACATCACAAAATACAAAGTAGCAGGGGTTTGAAAGGCTAGCCTGCAAGGTGCTGAATCTCCTTGGAGCAAGAAGAGTGTATTCATGGTCCAATGCCACCATGTCAAGGAGCAAGTGGCACTTGAGTCGGGCAGGAAAATTGTTTACTGCTTTGTAGTGTCTCCCTTTCCAGAACTTCATCTTCTTAGCATTATGGTGAAGGACTATGGTGTGTGTGTGTGTGTGTGTGTGTGTGTGTGTGTGTGTGTGTGTGTGTGTGTGTGTGTGTGTGTGTGTGTGTGTGTGTGTGTGTGTGTGTGTGTGTGTGTGTGTGTGCGTGCGTGCGTGTGTGTGTGCATGCGTGCGTGTGCGCATGTGAGTGTGCATACCTGCTAAGTACGGGTGTGTCTGTCACAATGTGTTACCACTGCATGCAGTCTAAATACACATACCAGTGATATTTTCTGCAGGGATTCTGAATTTCATCTCGCCTTGAGGTTACTGAAAACCAGTGGTCAATGAGAAGGTAAATTCGGGATGGAAACCCAATGTTGAACTTCAAAGAGGCAGTGCACTGTGTCTAATTCAGATGATGTGTCGGTCGGAGTGGTTGATTAAAGTTGACTATCGCTGCACACGGATGGGTAGGAAAGGAGAGGTATAGCCAGAGGGCTGAGACAGAACGTGCTACATGGGTCTGTATTCTACATTCCTTCCCTTTCATCTTTCATGTAGTGGAACAAGCCACAGATACACAGAAAAGGAACATCCTACAGGGAGAAACTTTACAGTCAAAATCATAGTAGAACAACCTATTGTATTAAATATTCAGTGTCTCATTAGCCCATGTGGACTGGGCATCTGATTGATGCAAGTCACAAAACAATTAAACACAAATAAATCATTGTAAATCATACTATGAATGTATATTGCATTGAATCAGCTGTGAGAGTGAGATCACCATTATCATTATACTTTTTATTAGATTAAAATGGATGTTTATTTAGTCACATTCACAGGGTTGCAGATGTAGTAGCAGTGTGCAGTGAAATAAGCTCTGAGCTCCAACAGTGCAGGTGTGAATGAAGCAATAATAATATATGAATGGGGGGGAACATAATAAATGTCCAAAGGGGGAACAGCAAGGGGACAGAGGGATCAGGTAGCTGGCTAGTGGTGGCTATTCAGCCGCCTGATGGTCTGAGGGTAGAAGCAGTTGGCCAGTCTGTTAGTTTTAGCCATGATGCTCCTGTACTGCGCACGACTGAGTGATGAAAGCGGTGAGATCAGGCCGTGGCTCGGGGGGGAACAGGACGAATTTCTTCAGCCTCCATAAGATTCGCTGTCGTGCCTTCTTCACCATGATGTCCTTGTGGTTTGACCATTTCAGTTCCTCTGAGATAGGTACACCGAGGAACGTTTTTGACCGTCTCCACGGCGGTTGATGAGGATGGGGGTCTGCCTAACCGGGTTCCTTCTGATGTCCAGAATCAGTTCCTTTGTTTTGCAGAAGTTGAGGGAGAGGTTGTTTACCTGGAACCACACTGTCAGAGTGCCTACCTCCTCCTTGTAGGCCGTCTCGTCATTGTTGGTAACCTACTGCTGTCGTGTTGTCAGCGAACTTAATAAAGTTGGAACTGTGTAACTTTTCTACTTTCAAACGTACAATAATTGCAAAAAGCAGGCAAGACCCCATATAACTGAGCCAGTGTGCATCAATCACATCGATAGTTTAGATTTACTGAGTCCTGCCCAAGGTGAAAATAACCTGTAGTAATACTTGAAATGATCATTAATCTGTCCCGGTCCGCAGTGAGGAGAGGAACATTAAGATAATGTTTGATAACATCTCCTGTTGCCTCTCACAGCGAGTCACTGTGTTGGTAATCAAATCCACCCACAATTCTTTGCAGATATAAGCTATGGGGGGAGAGAGAGAGCGACAGAGAGAGAGAAGCAGAACGGCAAGGAGAGTCTCAGGGAGGTAAAGATAAATGGTACACCCCATGCTGTCGCATGATCTGCAAAGTATGAATGGACAAATATTTCAATTTAAATGCAAAACGTTGAGGTGGTAGTGGGGGGTTGTATCAACGGCTGCATTTCAGTTACATGCTACTGGAGGATTTCATAAATAACAATTCACTGTAATTATTCCTCTTCAAATGAGGTTTTAAACCTTCTGTGGCACACAGTGTCTTTATAGTAATGTTTTTATTTCCTCAACCCTTTGTTATTCTTGTTCTTAATGTAATTGGTTCTGTCCTCTGGCTCATCGAACTGACAGATATCTACAGCGGGACACTATCTCAAGATCCCAGCAGGAACGCACTCTGCTCTGCTCCACAGACAGAAGGGACCTGTGTGTGTGTGTGTGTGTGTGTGTGTGTGTGTGTGTGTGTGTGTGTGTGTGTGTGTGTGTGTGTGTGTGTGTGTGTGTGTGTGTGTGTGTGTGTGTGTGTGTGTGTGTGTGTGTGTGTGTGTGTGTGTGTGTGTGTGTGTGTGTGTGCGTGCGTGCGTGCGTGCGTGCGTGCGTGCGTGTGTGTGTGTGTGTGTGTGTGTGTGTGCGTGCGTGTGCGTGTGTGTGTGTGTGTGTGTGTGTGTGTGTGTCTGTCTGTCTGTCTGTGTGTGTCCCCTTCCAGAGGCCTGTGAACACCTTTGCCCCCTCTTCCTCTTCCTCCTCATCCACTCCTAAATCACCCTCTACAGTCTGCCTCACACCTCATCATCTAACCTGGTTTATCAACATCAACCACCTCTAGCCTCCACCATTTCTGCTTTCTGATGGGGCGAAGAGGTTCATCTATCTATGTATGTGATGTTTATAGTTTGTCCTTTCTAAGAGAGAGAGAAATGTAGCCTACAGAGTGCTGACTTGGTGAGAATCCTTGTAACGGCATAGTCTTTTATCGTAGTTTGACTGACTTATGAGGTACCGCGGAACAGCTTGCAGCATGGGGTCACGGTCAGGGTTCAATAAGACATCTATGATTCCTCTATAGCCGTAAATATATGTTCAATATGACATGCTAGCCTTTGTCAGACCCATAAATTGTCATCTACATTCTATGGCTCTGGCCTTTTGTATTTTCTTCTCGAGACCTACATACATACAGTATAGTGTATTGATTTACACTTACCTCTCCTCATCCAGAAAATCAAGGCTTCCATATGATTCATTTCTAGGACTGAATATAGTGACTACAATTCAATTTACCCTCATCCGTTTGAAACAAAGCTTCCAGAGAGTCAAGACCTCCATATGATTCCTTCTCTAGGCCTACTATATTATAGTGACTACAATTCCAGTTACCACTCCTCATTCATTTGAAACTAAGCTTCCTGAGAGTCCAGACTTACCTTGTCTTCATTCCTTCCTCTTGGATGTGTGTAAACCCACCAACTTTCAAGTTTTCTCCTCTACCCAGTGTCCAGATACACAGGTTTTTAGACATTTTGGCACATTTATTACAAAAATGTACTGAAATATCATATTTGCATAAGTATTCAGACCCTTTACTCAGTACTTTGTTGAAGCACCTTTGGCAGCGATTACAACCCCAAGTCTTCTTGGGTATGACGCTACAAGCTTGGCACACCTGTAGTTGCAGAGTTTCTCCCATTCTTCTCTGCAGATCCTCTCAAGCTCTGTCAAGTTGGATGGGGAGCATCACTGCACAGCTATTTTCAGGTCTCCCCAGAGATGTTCAATTGGGTATAAGACTGAGCTCCGGCTGAGCCACTTAAGAACATTCAGAAACTTGTCCCAAAGCCACTTCTGTATTATCTTGCTGTGTGCTTAGGGCTGTTGTCCTGTTGGAAGGTGAACCTTCGCCCCAGTCTGAGGTCCTGTGTGCTCCGGGGCAGGTTTTCATCAAGGATATCTCTGTACTTTGCTCCGTTCATCTTTCCCTCGATCATGACTAATCTCCTAGTCCCTGCCTCTGAAAAACATCCCCACAGGATGATGCTGCCACCACCATGCTTCACTGTCGGGATGGTGTCAGGTTTCCTCAAGACTTGACGCTTAACATTCAGGCCAAACAGTTCGATCTTGGTTTCATCCGACGAGAGAATCTTGTTTCTCATGGTCTGAGAGTCCTTTAGGCTCCTTTTGGCAAACTCCAAGTGGACTGTTTTACTGAGGAGTGTCTTCTGTCTGGCCACTCTACCATAAAGGCCTGATTGGTGGTGTGTTGCAGAGATGGTTGTCCTTCTGGAAGGTTCTCCAACCTCCACAGAGGAACTCGGGAGCACTGTCAGAGTGACTATCGGGTTCTTAGTTACCTCCCTGACCAATGCAAATGAATTACTTAAAAATCAATACAATGTGATTTTCTGAATTTTTGTTTTAGATTCCGTCTCTCACAGTTGAAGTGTACCTATGATCAAAATTACAGTAGGAAAACCTGCAAAATCGGCAGTGTATCAAATACTTGTTCTCCCCAATATATATATATATATATATATATATATATATGTATAATAATAAAGGACATCAAGGACAACTAAAATCATAACAGCAATGCCAACTGTATATGTTTGAGTGCATGCCTGGCACTATTACATGTGTGTGTGTCCGTGTATGTGTGTATTTGAATGAGAGTGTGTGCATATGTATGTGTACAAACACCTGCACGGCCTCAGCCTCAGGCAACCCGGCATTAGCTGTAAAAACACTGCCCCTCATTGTCATTCAAACATACTTTTTACAATGTTTTATTTTGTTTTATCTTTTATCGTTGGTCATCAACTCACCTCCCACTTGTATCCAATTCCACAACCCAACCCTCAGCTTCCCTCAGCTTCCCTCAGCCCAACCCATCTCTGCTGGCCACCCTCTTCGGATTTCTATGCAACATATATCTTTCAACTATGCTGTGATGTTTAACGTACCATTTCAATCTATCTAATCAAACAGAATCCACATATTGCGAGTTGAAGATAAATACTTTTACTAAGAGTATTAGTATATTAGTAATTGACTGACCCGGTCTCTCCAGATCTCCTAACAGTACTACACTGCTCAAAAAAATAAAGGGAACACTAAAATAACACATCCTAGATCTGAATGAATGAAATATTCTTATTAAATACTTTTTTCTTTACATAGTTGAATGTGCTGACAACAAAATCACACAAAAATGATCAATGGAAATCAAATTTATCAACCCATGGAGGTCTGGATTTGGAGTCACACTCAAAATTAAAGTGGGAAACCACACTACAGGCTGATCCAACTTTGATGTAATGTCCTTAAAACAAGTCAAAATGAGGCTCAGTAGTGTGTGTGGCCTCCACGTGCCTGTATGACCTCCCTACAACGCCTGGGCATGCTCCTGATGAGGTGGCGGATGGTCTCCTGAGGGATCTCCTCCCAGACCTGGACTAAAGCATCCGCCAACTCCTGGACAGTCTGTGGATTCAGGTCTGGGGAACGGGCAGGTCAGTCCATAGCATCAATGCCTTCCTCTTGCAGGAACTGCTGACACACTCCCGCCACATGAGGTCTAGCATTGTCTTGCATTAGGAGGAACCCAGGGCCAACCGCACCAGCATATGGTCTCACAAGGGGTCTGAGGATCTCATCTCGGTACCTAATGGCAGTTAGGCTACCTCTGACGAGCACATCGAGGGCTGTGTGACCCCCAAAGAAATGCCACCCCACACCATGACTGACCCACCGCCATACCGGTCATGCTAGAGGATATTGCAGGCAGCAGTACGTTCTCCACGCCATCTCCAGACTCTGTCACGTCTGTCACATGTGCTCAGTGTGAACCTGCTTTCATCTGTGAAGAGCACAGGGCACCAGTGGCGAATTTGCCAATCTTGGTGTTCTCTGGCAAATGCCAAACGTCCTGCACAGTGTTGGGCTGTAAGCACAACCCCCACCTGTGGACGTCGGGCCCTCATACCACCCTCATGGAGTCTGTTTCTGACCGTTTGAGCAGACACATGCACATTTGTGGCCTGCTGGAGGTAATTTTGCAGGGCTCTGGCAGTGCTCCTCCTACTCCTCCTTGCACAAAGGCGGAGGTAGCGGTCCTGCTGCTGGGTTGTTGCCCTCCTACGGCCTCCTCCACGTCTCCCGATGTACTGGCCTGTCTCGCCTCCATGCTCTGGACACTACGCTGACAGACACAGCAAACCTTGCCACAGCTCGCATTGGTGTGCCATCCTGGATGAGCTGCACTACCTGAGCCACTTGTGTGGGTTGTAGACTCCGTCTCATGCCACCACTAGAGTGAAAGCACCGCCAGCATTCAAAAGTGACCAAAACATCAGCCAGGAAGCATAGGAACTGAGAAGTGGTCTGTGCTAATTGCCTATATTTCCACCTGTTGTCTATTCCATTTGCACAACAGCATGTGAAATGTATTGTCAATCAGTGTTGCTTCCTAATTGGACAGTTTGATTTCACAGAAGTGTGATTGACTTGGAGTTACTTTGTGTTGTTTAAGTGTTCCCTTTATTTTTTTGAGCAGTGTATTTCTACAGTCAATTTAGATCATTGCTATGCATTTTCAGCCATACCTGAGATTAGAAACAGGCTACCTGAGGGCAATACCAATAAATGGTTTATTGATTCTGTATCCTCACAACAAAATGATTTTATGCCCCGAATATTCAACATTTTGTTGGTGGCAAGAATTCTATATAATAATTTGTTTAACTCATACCATACCTGTACCATGGAATCAGTACATCAAAAATCTCTTCCCAGCTATTTTGCAATCTGTATTGCACAGTTGTCAACATCATGGTCCTCAAATAAAACTGGTATACTATCCTATTTATGCTATTTTTATTCCTGCGCCAGTTTTGATCATTCATATTGGGCAGACAGACCAGTTCCCTACCTTCTCCCGCTGCCACCTGCCTCCTCCATTTTTGGGTTAATGCTGTAATCAATTGTTTGTACTCTTGGAATGAGCCGACCTTCCCATACAATTCTGATAACTCCATGAAAGACAAAACTATACTATTCCAATTTACAATATAATTTAAGAACAAAATACCCTTTCCAAACATCTTTCCCATGAATACAGGTATTTTATCAACCAGCACATTTGAGTTCAGACATAATATTTGTTGTAATATTTGCTCTATCTTTTGAGGGGGATGAAATTGAAATTGTAGCCAGCTCTGCAATGCTTGTTTGAAAAAGAGAGATACTTTGAAAAAAAGTATAATTTTCAATGAATCGAAAATGAGTCATGGCAATCTGCACAATGGCAAAAAGTCCATTATTAAACAATGGATGATCTTTTCTTAGTAATCTCCCCTGGATCATCGCAGCTAGCTAGCTGCAATCCGAGTGACTACTCCTGCCTAACGTCTGCCCCGAAGCAAGCACCAATTAGCCTTGAGCTATCCCATGCTAGGCCCATTCTCCCGGCTAGCTGAAGAGGCCCATCAGCCACTCCTGGGCTACAATACCCGGACCCCTTCTACTACCGTTACGGGGCACAGAACCCTGCCGATCCTTCACGACTGGACTACCGACGTAGTCTGCTCGAGGGGGTACTCAACTGGCCCCTACGTAGCGACGTCCCCTGAATGCTCATCTGCTAGCCTGCTGTCTAGAGCATATTTGACTGTTAGCTGAATAGATCCATCGGCCAATTTCTTGGGCCACTATACCTAATTTGCCAATTGGACGTGGACCCCTCTCTTACTCGGAACTTTACTAATCCATCACGACTGGTCTATCAACGTCACCGCACGCCAAGGCTAAAAACAGACTTTCCTTCATCTCGACGTTCCGCTAAGGCCGCTCTGCTAGCTGGCTAGCCCCGGTCTGCTAGCTGTCTGAATCGCCGTGTCTCTAGCCAGCCCAACCACTCACTGGATCCATATGATCACTCGGCTACGCATGCCTCTCCCTAATATCAATATGCCTTGTCCATTACTGTCCTGGTTAGTGATTATTGTCTTATTTCACTGTAGAGCTTCTAGCCCTGCTCAATATGCCTTATCCAACCATTTAGTTCCACCTCCCACATATGACATCACCTGGTTTAAACGTCTCTAGAGACAATATCTCTCTCATCATTACTCAATTCCTAGGTTTACCTCCAATGCACTCACATCCTACCATATCTTTGTCTGTACATTATGCCTTGAATCTATTCTATCGTGCCCAGAAACCTGCTCCTTTTACTCTCTGTTCCGAATGTACTAGACGACCAGTTCTGATAGCCTTTAGCCGTATCCTTATCCTACTCCTCCTCTGTTCCTCTGGTGATGTAGAGGTTAATCCAGGCCCTGAAGTTTCTAGCTCCACGCCTACTCCCCAGGTGCTCTCATTTGTTGACTTCTGTAACCGTAAAAGCCTTGGTTTCATGCATGTTAACATTAGAAGCCTCCTCCCTAAGTCTGTTTTATTCACTGCTTTAGCACACTCTGCCAACCCGGATGTCCTAGCCATGTCTGAATCCTGGCTTAGGAAGACCACCAAAAATCCTGAAATTTCCATTCCTAACTATAACATTTTCTGACAAGATAGAACTGCCAAAGGGGGCGGTGTTGCAATCTACTGACAAGATAGCCTGCAGAGTTCTTACTATCCAGGTCTGAACCCAAACAATTCTAGTTTCTACTTTTAAAAATCCACCTTTCTAGACACAAGTCTCTCACCGTTGCCGCTTGCTACAGACCACCCTCTGCCCCCAGCTGTGCCCTGGACACCATATATGAATTGATTACCCCCCATCTATCTTCAGAGCTCGTGCTGCTAGGTGACCTAAACTGGGACATGCTTAGCACCCCGACCATCCTACAATCTAAGCTTGATGCCCTCAATCTCACACAAATGATCAATGAGCCCACCAGGTACAACCCCAAATCCGTAAACACGGGCACCCTCTTAGATATCATCCTAACCAACTTGCCCTTCATTGCCTGATCACTGCCTCATTGCCTGCATCCGTAATGGGTCTCCGGTCAAACGACACTGTTAAATGCTCCCTAAAACACTTCAGCGAGCAGGCCTTTCTAATCGACCTGACCAGAGTATCCTGGAAGGATATTGACCTCATCCTGTCAGTAGAGGATACCTGGTTATTCTTTAAAAGTGCCTTCCTCACCATCTTAAATAAGCATGCCCCATTAGAAAAATTTAGAACCAGGAACAGAAAAAGCCTTTGGTTCACTCCAGACCTGACTGCCCTTGACCAGCACAAAAATATCCTGTGGTGTACTGCATTAGCATCAAATAGCCCCCATGAAATGCAACTTTTCAGGGAAGTCAGGAACCAATATACACAGGCAGTTAGGAAAGCTAAGGATAGCTTTTTCAAGCATAAATTTGCATCCTGTAGCACAAACTCAAAAAAGTTATTGGACACACTGTAAGTCCATGGAGAATAAGAGCACCTCCTCCCAGCTGCCCACTGCACTGAGGCTAGAAAACACTGTCACCACCGATAAATCCACTTTAATTGAGAATTTCAATAAGCATCTTTCTACGGCTAGTCATGCTTTCCACCTGGCTACCCCTACCCCGATCAACAGCCCTGCACCCCCTGCAGCATCTCGCCCAAGCCTCCCCCATTTCTCCTTCACCCAAATCCAGATAGCTGATGTTCTGAAAAAGCTGCAAAATCTGGACCCCTACAAATCAGCCAGGCTACACAATCTGGACCCTCTCTTTCTAAAAATGATCTGCTGAAATTGTTGCAACCCCTATATTACTAGCCTGTTCAACCTCTCTTTCGTATTGTCTGAGATTCCCAAAGATTGGAAAGCTCCCGCGGTCATCCCCCTCTTCAAAGGGGGAGACACTCTAGACCCAAACTGCTACAGACCTATATCTATCCTCCCTGCCTTTCTAAGGTCTTTGAAAGCCAAGTTAACAAACAGATTACCGACCATTACGAATCTCACCGTACCTTCTCTGCTATGCAATCTGGTTTCAGAGCTGGTCATGGGTGCATCTCAGCCACGCTCAAGGTCCTAAATGATATCATAACCGCCATCGATAAAAGACAGTACTGTGCAGCTGTCTTTATCGACCTGGCCAAGGCTTTCGACTCTGTCAATCACCACAGCCTTGGTTTCTCCAATGATTGCCTCGCCTGGTTCACCAACTACTTCTCTGATAGAGTTCAGTGTGTCAAATCGTTGTCAGACCTCTGGCAGTCTCTATGGGGGTGCCATAGGGTTCAATTCTCGGGCCGACTCTCTTCTCTGTATACATCAATGATGTCGCTCTTGCTGCTGGTGATTCTCTGAACCACCTCTACACAGACGACACCATTATGGATACCTCTGGCCCTTCTTTGGACACTGTGTAAACTAAACTCCAGACTAGCTTCAATGCCACAAAACTCTCCTTCCATGGCCTCCAACTGCTCTTAAATGAAAGTCAAACTAAATTCATGCTCTTCAAACGATCGCTGCCCGCACCTGCCCACCCGTTTAGCATCGCTACGCTGGATGGTTCTGACTTAGAATATGTGTCCAACTACAAATACCTAGGAGTCTGGTTAGACTGTAAACTCTCCTTCCAGAGCATCTCCAATCCAAAATTAAATCTAGAATCGGCTTCCTATTTCACAACAAAGCATCCTTCACTCATGCTGCCGAACATACCCTCGTAAAACTGACCATCCTATCGATCCTTGACTTCGGCGATGTCATTTACAAAATAGCCTCCAACACTCTACTCAACAAATTAGATGCAGTCTATCACAGTGCCATCCGTATTGTCACCAAAGCCCCATATACTACCCACCACTGCGACCTGTATGCTCTCGTTGGCTGGCCCTCGCTTCATACTCATCGCCAAACACACTGGCTCCAGGTCATCTCCAAGTCTCTGCTAGATAAAGTCCTGCCTTATCTCAGCTCACTGGTCACCATAGCAGCACCCATCCGTAGCACGCGCTACAGCAGGTATATCTCACTGGTCACCCCCAAATCCAATTCTTCCTTTGGCCTCCTCTCCTTCCAGTTCTCTGCTGCCAATGACTAGAACGCACTGCAAAAATCACTGATGCTGGAGACTCATTTCTCCCTCACTATCTTTAAGCACCAGCTGTCAGAGCAGCTCACAAATCACTGCACCTGTACATAGCCCATCTGTAAATAGCCCATCCAACTACCTCATCCCCATACTGTATGTATTTATTTATCTTGCTCCTTTACACCCCAGTATCTCTACTTGCACATTCATCTTCTGCACATCTACCATTCCCGTGTTTAATTGCTATATTGTAATTACTTTGCCACCATGGCCTATTTATTGCCTTCCCTCCCTTATCCTACCTCATTTGCACACACTGTATATAGACTTTTTCTACTGTATTATTGACTGTATGTTTGTTTATTCCATGTGTAACTCTGTATTGTTGTATGTGTCGAACTGCTTTGCTGTATCTTGGCCAGGTCGCAGTTGTAAATGAGAACTTGTTCTCAACTTGCCTACCTGTTTAAATCAAGTTTAAATATAAAAAATATATATAAAAAAATAACATGTATTGCATATAGCCTTAATATTCATGATGATAATTGTAATCCATATCGTATCACCATCATAGTTGCATCATAATTACCTTTAACATCATTGAAAAGCACATCCCAGCATTTCCATAGCAATTGACGTTTCACATGATCATGAAAGAGACCTTGCATTACTATAGAGACGGCTTCACTACAGTACAAATGTATTCCGTACCATATGTTAATATTCCCCAATGCCTCTATTCTGATATCTTCCCCTTGCTTGTTGTAAACATATATAAACTTGTAGACAAATACATAAAAAAGATAGAGAAACAAGAAACGTAGTAAATTATAAAGCAGTTCTCGACAACAGAGAGAGAGTGAGAAGAGAAGAGAAAAGAGAGAAAGAGATAGTTAGAGAAGAGAGTGAGATCAAGTGTGGGTGTATGTATAAGTCCGTATGTGTAACCGAGCATGTAATTGTATGTGTGTGTTCATATCCACTTCATAGTGTTCAGATATTTTTACAATTCCCATACTTTCTTTTTTTCGTAACCTGAAGTCCCTGTAGAATTTAGTACAGCCATGGTGTTATGGAGCTGTCTCGGAATAGCTGTCCATCTATGAAGAGTTTGTCCACAATGAGAAAGGCACGCTTACCCTTCTCCCTCTGTTGCCTCTGTACTGGCTACACTCTCTTACGACGTTCATTTATCTCCCTTGGAAATTGGTAATTGAGATCGAATTTGGTCCCTTTAAGCTCCCTTCTCTTTTTATCAGCTCCTTTAGTTGGTAGTGTTCAAATTTTGCGATGATTTAGTCGGGGACCCTTATTCTTGTAGCTCCGAGCTCCAAGTCTGTGTACTCGGTGGAAAGCCACCTTGTTTACAGTCTCTATAGGAAGTTTCAAGGCAGATTGCATGAATTCTCTGATCGCGCCCTCTGGATTATTGGATGCGTCCTCAAAAATCCCTGAAAAAAAAATGTCATGCATGCTACGACTTTGTATGTCTAGTAGCGACTCCTTCATCACCCTGTTTTCCCTGAGTAGACAATCCATGTTGGATTCGTGGATTTTTACCTTGGCTGTGAGTGCCTTGTTCTCTCCTTGGAGTGTGAGAATTTCACTCTGACTAAACTCCCCCTCAGCCCTGCTACTGCCTCACACAACTTTTCCAGTGTTGCATGGATTCCAGCCAGAGCACTAGCCTCTAATTCAATGGTAAGTAAATCATCCATGTCTGTAGATGAATCTGTTTTTCTTTTTTTTGTTGGGTTTAAAGTTGTTTTGTGAGGTAGTCGGATCTTTCTATGATGAAGTATGTTGTTCCTCCATAGCATAAAGCTGTTGGTACTCGTCGATTTCCCTCAGGATCTCCTTAGTATCCAGGTTGGCTCTTTACTGCAACCAGTTGTTTTACGAAAAGATAACAATGAGTCTTTCCCACGACGGCGACAGGTGTCTGTAGTACAGCCAGCTAGCACTCGCGGAATCCATGCAAAAACATGTTTGGTATTCGTCATTTGACAACTTGGAAGTTTGGAAGAGTCTTGGTGGTTCAAAACTTCTTCCATTTAAGAATGATGGAGACCACTGTGTTCTTGGGGACCTTCAATGCTGCAGACATGTTTTGGTACCCTTCCCCAGATCTGTCCCTTGACACAATCCTGTATCGGGGGTCTCCTGACAATTCCTTTGACCTCATGGCTTGGTTTTTGCTCTGACATGCACTGTCAACTGTGGAACCTTCTATAGACAGGTGTGTGCCTTTCCAAATCATGTCCAATTAATTGAATTTACCACAGGTTGACTCCAATCAAGTTGTAGAAACATCTCAAGGATGATCAATGGAAACAGGATGCACCTGAGCTCAGATTCGAGTCTATTATTATTTTTTTAAATCAATTTTAGAATAAGGCTTTAACGTAACAAAATTATGGAAAAAGGAAGGGGTCTGAATACTTTCTGAATGCGCTGTATACAGGTCCTGATAAGCAACCAATTAATAGAATCTGGTATGATATTAGGCCTAGTTACGGTTGGAACAGAATCCTGCAGGAGGGTAACTTTCCAGAAAACAGGTTGGCTACCTTTGCATGTTGTCATACAGCACACTAGTGTAGGCTTATTTTTTTCAACAATTGTTCAATAATACAGAGCCCTATATAACTAGTTCCAGTGTTCATAAAAATCACATTTCAAAAAGGTTTAAAAAAAGTAAGCACGTTACATACTGTACAGGCTGATTTAATTAGACCTACCGTATTTGCCACTGATTATTAAAATGGGTAGCACTGACCCTCAATGTGCATTTCTGGTCACCTGTGTGCCTATAGTCATGGGACCAGTGACCAATGACATACAGAGACAGACAAGCTATAGACTTCACAACACAATAACTACATAAATAGGCCAAAATGGCTTCTATGATGACTCTGCTGTTTAATGACTCACAATCTTTATGTTCTGTTTCGAGGTCAAGGTATGTCTGTATTATCAATCATACTGTATTGACCTTGACTAGTTTAGTGTGAATCCTTTTCACTTCTCTTTCAGTCAACAAATACACTTCTGATGTGTAAATGAAACAAAACAGAAAAGTGACAATGTTTATGTCAATGATGATGTTGACGCTGATGGCTATGATGATATCCCAGAAGTGTTTTGATGCCAGACAATAGATTTAAAAAACTAGGGCTTTCGAGGCAAGATACAGTGCCATTAGTCATCGGCGGGCAAGGACAGTTGTAATCATCCCTTCCGCTTGCCTCCCCCATCAGTCTTCCCCTTGCGTGTATCAGGATCAATCTAGGCTCATTTATTTTAATCGTCTCCTGTTTGCTAAACTGCCAAAGTCAAAGGAGGACAATAGAAACAAACGTCCATCTGCAAACATGACAAAACAACAATTCTTTGCCTGTGTTTGCTTTTCAGACAACTTTTTCGAGAATATGTCTCAGGTTGAAATAGGACATGAATTGATCTGATGTTGTTGCTATTTGGATTTCTGACATAGAGTTAAATTATATGGGATTTAAAATGAATGTAGCTATTACAGTGTGTGTGGTTGTGATAACCTGTCAAAAATGTCATGTTTTAATAGAAATGAAAATAACTGTTGCTATAAATGTTGTTTTTTAGAATTAAACAGCTCACCACCCGCAGGCAGGAAAAACCTTTTAAATGTAATGTATATTTGATATTAATCACTCAACTCAACATGCATAACATCATTATCTTTCAATATAGACGTAGGCTGTGTCTGAAATGGCACCCTGTGCTCTGGTCAAATGTAGTGCAGTATATAGGGAATAGGGTGCCATATAGGAAAGCAGAACTAGCCTACTGGTAGTCTGTGAAATTATGTGATAGGCCTACATCTCAAGTGATTTATCATTCAATATCCCACATCAGTTGACAGTAAGAGAGACACTCATGTGGAAAGAATGAAAGAGTGAGAGATAAGGCAATACCAGCTGACCCGATTGACTCTCACATCTCCCTGTGATGGAGACAGGTTGTGCAAGCACGGAAGGCCAGTAACTATGGTATCGTCAGAACTCTCAGGATCTGCTCTTTGAGTGGATTGCCAAAGGCAATTAAAGTGAATATCAAATCCAACGTAATCTGCATCTAACTCACCATCACCAGCACAGTCGTATAGGGTAAATCAAAAAAGGAAAATCATCTGGTACTTTCAGGAAGACTTTCTCAGAGGTGTTTTTCTACCTACTCACCATCAACTCGGAAAATAATAATTCAGAAGTTCATATCAATGTAAGTTCATAAGGATAATGAAGATGAGGGGACATGAGAGTTGTAGTATTATTCTCCCACAACATTCTGCTCAACCCAGATAAAGATTTTGAGGTATTTTTGTTCTATCAGATCTGGTTTTGACCTAATCATTCCAAATCTACAAATGTAGGATATTCATTTGATCACACTGTTGCAGGAGAACTTAAACTTGTAGTATATTTGAGGTTTAAAAAGGATATGAAGTTTGTTATTTCCACTTTCACATTTCAGACTTGATTGTCCCTTACGAAAAATGTATCAACCCCTACAAAAATGTCCATGGAATATAATCCACATAATAATGTCCTGTTGCTGCAGGATTATCTTCATGCTGTAGCAACCTGGATCAAATTAAGATCCTACATCTGTAGATGTGTCAGACAGAATTATGGCGCCAATGTAAAATGCTGACAGGACTCAGCACTTTGGCTTACCATGACATCACTGGGACTCTGAGGTGTATTTCCTCCTATCAAAGAAAATACTGCCTACAATGTTAAACATATATCTGTATAGACTATTGAGGTTCCTGGTCTTATATCCGTATCTGTGTCAAATGTAATTTAAAAAAAGCCTCTTATTTGTGTTATCTCGACATACTCCATCCTCGAGAATTTACATTAACCTTCTTCATCATCAAAGACACTTATGCGGTTACCAGGGTTACAACATCCCTTTGTGCTGAACGTCACCACTTCTTGTAGCAAACGTTGTGCGCAGAAACATGTTTTGAGGAGGCGTTCTTTGTGCCATTGTTCAATCAAGTAAAAACGAGAAAACGGATAAAGTGAGTGTTATTTTCAATATAATGCACATTTGACAGAAGAAAGTAGCATGATTTTATGCAGAAAAAAAAACATTTTCCGAAGAGAATGGAATAACATACCTACGGTCCGTTCGAGTCATTGCTAGCTAGCCTCACAGTTGACGGCTGTTTGTCTTACTAACGTAGCTATCTAGCCAGCTAATAATCAATAACGTTATCTAATTAGCTAGCTAACTACATTGTAACAGTTGTAGCTATGTTTTTGGATTATCTGTCAAAACATGTGTTCTGTAAGATAGCTTTAGCTAGCTAGTAGCTAACAGGCTAGCTAGATAATTTGCCATTTAGTTAGTTAGCTAGCTATCTAGCTAGCCAGCATTACCTCCTTAATAATTGAATGGAGAAAGCTAGCTTCTCTAGCTAGATCCCTGCAGGACCAGCTAGCTGTGTTTTACATGCACTGCATAACAATATGCACTCTTGTCTCAACAAAGTTACCACAGACAGATGTGCGTTGCTATGATTACCAACACCACAATACCGGTGCTTGCATATGCCTTATTGTCTGATCCCCAGACCATGGCAAATACTGTAATATGTATTTTGATCATTCCAAAATAACAACAAAGCAAGGCAGCTGAACATTTTCAGCAGAATAAAATGATTTATTTATTTTGATTGTTTTGAGCTATTTGTAATCATGATTTGAATTTGTTTGCAAAGTTCAGTACATTAAATGACGACCCAGGCCAAGCTTTGAATTATAATGGTGGGGGTGCTTTTCTTCCATGGCACTGAATCCCCTCTCCTCTCCACTCTTCTCCTCCTCCTCTCTCCCCAGTGGACCGTGGGTCAAAGCGCAGGCAGGTGAAGCCTCTGGCTGCCTCTCTGCTGGACGCTTTAGATTATGACAGCTCAGATGACAGCGATTTCAAAGTGGGAGACGCAGATGCCTCAGGTAACCAACTGCAGTGAGGGTCCTCTTCCATCCACTCCCCTTATAAATTACACATTTTCTTCCACCACATATACAGTTATTTCCTGTTATGTTGCCATTCACATCATCTGTCAGCTCAGATAGATCTGGAGAGGAGAAAGGTGGAACTCGGAATTAGGCCTATCTTCAAACCAATTTGAAATGTCCCCAAAAGCAAGTCAGTGGTTTCTATTGTAGACTAAGCTACTCATAGTCATGAATGCTCTATTTAGCTGTGGCTTGAATAGCTTTGAATGACACTTCAATGTGCAGCTGTGATATTTTCTCCATCAAGATTCTCTGTCCGGTGTGTCTGCCAGTGCCGCCCCACTGTGAGGTGCAGGCGTCCTGAAGTATAGATGAAGACCTCATCACCCTGCTTGTCTGTGTCTGGTAGCAACCTTGTAGAGCAGTGCGTTTCTCACTGACTCCCTGCATGATCTAGAGACAGGCTGTGGCCACTGAGGCGATCTCGACCTGCCACTGTCTGCCTGGGCTGGATTTATCGCTCTGGTCGGCCCTGAGGTCTCTCTCCATCATATCTGAAACGCACACACACACTGTGGCCAACAGCTGATAATGAGATTCTACAGTACTGTTAATTGTTTTATTTAACCTTTATTTAACTAGGCAAGTCCGTTGAGAACAAATTCTTATTTACATTTTACAATGACTGTGAACCCCCTGGGCTCTGTGGTTTTGATCACTCGACCTGTCATCTGAGGCCTTGAAATCCAACAGCTCTTGTTGATCTGCATTGCAGATTAGAGAGCTGAATTCAACTTCGCTGTTATCGCTTATCAACATGATTTGATCATAACAGTCCTTCAGGTCATGTTTATCTTTAAGTGTCTCAATACAAGAAAATAACATCAAAAGAGAGAGATTATGATAGCAGACATTCTTTGATTCATACTCCATGTTGATAATGCCTTCTGTCCTCCTCTCCCCTGCTCTAGGGTCAGAGGGTAGTGCCATTGGGAGTGATGAGGAGGAGGAGGGGTCCAAGGAGGAGAGCGCTGCTGAGGACTCTGACAATGACAGCGGCTCGGACAACATCGGCTCTGCAACGGACGGCATCGATGAAGAACAGACCAAGGAGCTGACAGGTGACGACACCCCCACTGAGGAAGAGGAGAAGACCAAGGAACAGCAGCTGTCCTATGACACTGGCACCACCACCACTAAAGACCCTGCTCCATCAGGGGTGCCCAGGGGCCGACGGAGGAGAGAGGAGAAGGCCTCGGACACAGAGGCTGGGAGCGGAGGAAGTGGGAGTGGCACAGGTAGGCTGTTTTAAAATGTTTGTTTTATATTCATGTTTTGAAATGTTTTTGTAAACGTGACCAATAAAACCCCTTGAACTTTGATCCAGGTAGTGGTAATGCGCAGGACGGAGGCTCAACAACGGCCGCCACACAGGAGCCCAAGAAGTGGAACCTGCGTCGGAACCGACCCATGCTGGACTTCACCACCATGGACGAGCTCAACGAGATGGACGACTACGACAGCGAAGACGACAATGACTGGAGGCCCGCCTCAGGCAAGAAGAAGGGCAAGACTGCGGCTGCCCAGAAAGGAGGGAGCGAGGGAGAGGAGGACGAGGAGGATCACGACGGAGGGAGTGGTAGTGATGATGACGACGACAACGAGGATGACGATGGTGGTGATGAAGATGATAATGAAGAAGGGAGCAGTAGCGACAGTGATAAAGAGGTGAAGAAACCCAATAGGAAAGTGAAGAGCAGCAGTGTGTTTGACGAGGAGCTGACCAACGACAGCATGTCACATGGAAAGAGCAATGAGGTAAATACAACGTCATGTCCTTGTCCTCAGTATCACGGTTTGTTGTTAGCAAACTGCCTCAGGCCCTCAGCATTTAGGCGTATCATGTAGTCGTGAAAGTTGTTAGATAAGTTTGCATAACTCTCTAAATCCTTCATTGAATCAGGTGTGTTAGCCAGCCCAGCGCTATGTTGCTTTGTGCCACAGAGTTATATAATCCAATGAGGAGATTGGATGGTATCAGAGTGAGAGAACCACAGAGACTGCTAGAGAGCTACAGCTCTGTGTTAAGCTAATCGACATAGCTTGGAGTCCATCAGTGTGAATGAGATTTAGCCTACTACTATCTATCAGTAATGATCTGTGACCAGAGGAAAGGGGGGATTGTGAGAGGTTTTAGACTTACAACTTGGATGAACTTTGTTTGCAGAGGTCAGGAACTTTATTTTTGGGGTCCGGTGCATACAAGCATATTAGATTCACATGTAACCGTGTGTTACATTCAAACACGGAGATAAAAATACTTTTTTGGGGGGGGATACATTTAACCTAGTTAAAAATAGAATGTGTACAACAGCTCAACAGAATGTAGTGTATACGGGTGCATTTATAATAGTTTTACTGAAACTTTACTGTGTCTCCCACTTCCTGTCTACCCAGGATGCCTTGCTGGAGCGTGCCCAGACGTGGAGGGCGGCGGCCCAGAGGATGGAACACATCCTGATCTGCTGTGTGTGTCTGGGAGACAACAGCGAGGACGCTGACGAGATCATCCAGTGTGATAACTGTGGCGTGACCGTACATGAAGGTTAGCAGCTCCAGAGAGATAGGTTACTGTATATAAACTTCCCACCAGGCAAAAATACTTTGAACCAGGGTTGTTTCAACATCATCTGTTTTATCTGTTCAACATACTGACGTTGGCATCAATTGAACTTTTGGTTGAAACTGCAAAAAGTGGTCAAAGTACACTAATTTCAACCACAAATCAACAGCAGGATTTCAAGGGTTGGTTTATTTCAAGTACAATTCATGTTTGTGGACACATAACTAAATAGCAACCAAAATCAGACAGGTTTTTGCCTGAAGAGGTAGCCTTTTCTTATTCTATGGTAAGCACAGATCATAAACATTTAGAAGGGCTAGGACTACATTGGTAGCTGTTCAGGTTTGGGTCAGAAGAAAAACATTTTCTGTCAAGGCAGAGATTTAAAGATGAGGCAGTGTTTGCGTGCCAGGCTGGGGTTATAGAAGTTTTGGTTGCAAGTTCCATATATCCGCAACCAGAAGCAAACACAAAATAATCACCCCTTCACCGTCCACCCAACACCTAAACATAAGCAGGGAAACCAGCAAACCAGAAGTGCATTTTCCCCATACAGTCCTGGCCTGGGGAACTAACAGACTAACCCTCTTCTTCTTCATCTAGCATTATTAGCTCATTGTGTCTCCCTCTGACTGGTTGGAGACAAAATCAATGGCTCCTTAAATCGTCTGTTAGATGTGGCCTTCTCCTCTGGACAGGCTTGGTAACGCTGCCCATGCACACAACTGATCAATGTGACAGCTATAATTTTCAATTACGACCACTTTATTTATTTCTTATTTATTTACAAATGTTTTACTGATTTTTAAAGCCCCTAGAAACGGAATGTACGCACACATGTAGGCACGTACGCACACACCATGGCCATTGGCAGCACTAAATCAGAGGGTAACCTTGAGAGTCAGAGTCTTTCAAGTGCAGTGTTGCAAGTCAGTCCTTCGAGCAACACTCACACAGATGCTCTTAGGGAGAGACAGTACGCACACACCCCACTCAAAAATCACGGGAGAGGAGCACAGGCCTAATCACCAATGGTGTATGAGCAGAAGTACTGTAGGACACTAGGAGCTGGTTCTATGTTTATCTCCTTCCCTCTCTATCTCTACACACACACACACACACACACACACATCTCCCTCCCTGTGTTAATATTGTGTTCCTCTGAGACCTGTCTAATCTCCATGAGAAGAGGCAAAGCAGAACAGAGGGGACCATGCTGAGTCAGGGATTGGAGAGATCAGAGCAGAACAGAGTTGACCATGCTGAGTGGTGTGGAGTTAGGGATTGGAGAGACCAGAACAGAGTTGACCATGCTGAGTGGTGTGGGGTCAGGGATTGGAGAGACCAGAGCAGAACAGAGTTGACCGTGCTGAGTAGTGTGGGGTCAGGGATTGGAGAGACCAGAGCAGAACAGAGTTGACCATGCTGAGTGGTGTGGGGTCAGGGATTGGAGAGACCAGAACAGAGTTGACCATGCTGAGTGGTGTGGGGTTAGGGATTGGAGAGACCAGAGCAGAACAGAATTGACCATGCTGAGTGGTGTGGGGTCAGGGATTGGAGAGACCAGAACAGAGTTGACCATGCTGAGTGGCATGGGGTTAGGGATTGGATAGACCAGAGCAGAACAGAGTTGACCATGCTGAGTGGTGTGGGGTCAGGGATTGGAGAGACCAGAACAGAGTTGACCATGCTGAGTGGTGTGGAGTCAGGGATTGGAGAGACCAGAGCAGAACAGAGTTGACCATGCTGAGTGGTGTGGAGTTAGGGATTGGAGAGACCAGAGCAGAACAGAGTTGACCATGCTGAGTGGTGTGGAGTCAGGGATTGGAGAGACCAGAACAGAGTTGACCATGCTGAGTGGTGTGGGGTTAGGGATTGGAGAGACCAGAGCAGAACAGAGTTGACCATGCTGAGTGGTGTGGGGTCAGGGATTGGAGAGACCAGAACAGAGTTGACCATGCTGAGTGGCGTGGGGTTAGGGATTGGATAGACCAGAGCAGAACAGAGTTGACCATGCTGAGTGGTGTGGAGTCAGGGATTGGAGAGACCAGAACAGAGTTGACCATGCTGAGTGGTGTGGGGTTAGGGATTGGAGAGACCAGACCAGAACAGAGTTGACCATGCTGAGTCAGGGATTGGAGAGACCAGAACAGAGTTGACCATGCTGAGTGGTGTGGGGTTAGGGATTGGAGAGACCAGAGCAGAACAGAGTTGACCATGCTGAGTGGTGTGGGGTCAGGGATTGGAGAGACCAGAGCAGAACAGGCAGAAGGAGCACTTTGAGGCCAGTTCTTTGGTTGTGTTGTTTTGCCAGGTGGAATAAGTTACTTTTCTCAGGCTATCTGGTCTTGTAAAATGTTTCTGGTCATTTACTGTACCTGCTACTTCATAGGTTTAAAATAAATCAACTAGTTTAGATTTTAATGAAGTTACGTTGTTGATATCAAGGATCAACAGCTGGAGTATTAATCTTTTTGCCTATTATCTGTACCGTAGTAATGTATTAAGGTGCCTGATCAAACAATGCATATTCCTGTTCTACTTTACTACAGGGCCACAGAACAAGTTGTGCTCCATACGAAAATGCCCAAGCTACAAATGTTTTTGCTCGTAGTAACATACAGCATCCAATGATTTTTGTCCTCCCTATATATATTCTGTCCATGTATTCCTAATGTCTTGCTCAATTACAGTTGGGAAAGAATTTACCATTTACCAACCAGACTTTCTCCGGCTATTACAAAATCAATTGAATCGGGAATGGCCTTGTATTACAATCTTTCATTTTCTTTCTGTTGCAACGAAGAAAGCGAGAGGATGCACATTTTGCAAGGAGGGGGGGACTACACAAATGCAAGAGCGGAAGGAGAGAGATATGGAGAGTGAGCAAGTGGAGGGGGATGGAAAGGGGGAGTGGGAGGACTGTAGAAAATTCACAATAAGACATGCTTACAAGTTGGAGGATTGTAGAAGAGTAAGATAGCAACAAGGAGGAACTCTCTCTTTCTCCTTCATTTGCCTCTGCATGGCATTTTCCCCTCCCGTGGTGGAGAGGGGCAGGCAGGTAGGAGTGTCGTGGACGCCCCCGACTGAACAGACATCTGTTCCATACTGAACACTGCCCCTCTCTCGCCAGCCACTTCTTAGACACACACACACACAAGGCCCTCCTTCGCCGACCGCCTCCCACCCTTGGGTGCCAGCTGCGCCATGGTGCCAGGCGCCCTGAGGGAGAGGGGGGTTGATTGGTTCAGGAGAGGGTTGGCCCCAAACAGCTGCCTCCATGTCACAACTGCTCACCTGCAGCCATGCGCAGCAGCTTGGAAAGGTGACATCCCACACACACACACACCGACACACACACATGCGTACCTACCCACGCAGCAATGCAGAACCTGTCATATGCATGGGACGGTGCTGGCATGAAATTGAAAACAGATTCTGTGCCTAGTGCCCCTCCCACCCTGAGGAGAAGAGAGGAAAGTGAACTGGTGTTTCAACTGTAGTGGGAGGAGGAGCGGATGCTAAAGCAATGGAAGGCTGCTGCTGCTGCTGTCACTAACGAATAACTGTGACCTAGCTTGTTCAGTTGTTCCTCTTGAGATTCTATGGGATTGTTCTGTTAGCCTTTTTGGATCCAACTAGCTCACATATAGCTCAGGGTTTTGGGGTCAAAAGGTGCTGGGTTGTCCTCCATCCTCCTTTCTCTGGGCTGTAGAGGAACAGTGCTCTTAAAAAAAACAGGAGGGTGAAGCGGGAGAACAAGGGATGGTAACAGGAAAGAGAGAAAGCGAGAGAACAAGAGAGGGATCGTAAGGAAGAGATGAGCTGTCATGATATGCAGCTCGGGTGAGTCATCCGACCACTTCCTCTCGTCTCTCTGCTTGACTCCAGAACTTTTTGTTCTCCTCTTTGTTGCGCTGCACATTCCCTCGTTCAACCACTCTCCTTCTCAGACCAGAGGAAAGGAGTGATGGATGACAAATGAAAGGAGAAAATGTAGGATGTCCAGTGTAGCGAGGGGAAGAGATCAAAAGCCCCGGTGAACACTGAGCAGAGGCCCAGAGAGCCAGTTGTCCGTACAGACAGCCTGTTTCTATCACAGCCATGTACTATACAGACTAGCTGCTTTTGATTAGAATGGGCTAGTGTGTGTGTTGTGAGTGATGACAGACATCATTAACTGCACCACTGTCTCTCTCAATCTGCTTTATGTCTTCTGGACTGAAGCCTAAATGCTAATTCTAGCTTTTCAGTAGCGAAGACAGTCACTTGTTTGTTGTTTTTATGTCCCTTTGCAATTTATTTTCTTTTTCGTCTTGCAGTTTTACCATTTCAGCAGTGTAATGGTATCCGGTGTCATTTTAAAGCAGCACGGCTGTTAAAATGCTCTCCCCTAATAAAGAACATTACATTGTCATTAATAGGCCCAGGTTACGTCCCAAATGGCACCCTATTCCCTACACATGGCTCTGGTCAAAAGTAGTGTACTAATAAGGAATAGGGTGCCATTTGGGACGCGTACTCATTCTACCACCAATTAAATCCCTGTGCTATTGATTTCACTCCCTAACGAGTTCTGGACCGTAAAGTTAATTATTTTCTCAAATGTGCTTAATTCATTTAGGCTCCGCTGTTTGGGCTTATTTGTTTAAATGCATATTCAGTAGAATAAAAACATGTTTGGGAGGGATGTTTTTTTGTTGTCGCTGCAATGGACATCACATTTAGCAGTTCAAACTAATTAAAAAGTATGAGATTTTTTTTCTTCTTCTCTCGTTTAAACAAACTTTTATTGTGTTTTACATCCTTGGGCTAAACACTGGTGAGTGGAGTGTACTAAGCACAGACCTAGAAATCACAGCTAGATTTTTTTAGGAGTTCCTACTAGGGCTGTTGCGGTGACCGTATTACCGCCACACCGGCGGTCATGAGTCATGAAGGAAGTCAAATTCCACGTGACCGTTTAGTCACTGTAATTAGGCTTCTCCAAGCTCTGATAGGCTACTAATGACCAGCAGCATTATCAAACTTGCTAACTGCCTGGTACTCAGCACTCTATTGTCCCTCTAATCACTCTGACATCAAATGCAAATGTGTCAAATCTAATCAAACACTCTAGAAGGCTGGCATGGAAATTAACCACGCGAAAGCGTCCCCAATTCGTTATTTAAGTGCATAGATGACATGTATTTTTTTCCTGCTGCCCCTGTTTCGATACAGGTGCATGATAATGGTATATTCTAAAGCAAAACAGATTTCACACATTCAGTACCAGTCAAAAGTTTGGACACACCTACTCATTCAAGGGTTTTTCTTTATTTTTACTATTTTCTACATTGTAGAATAATAGTGAAGACATCAAAACTATGAAATAACACATATGGAATCATGTAGTAACCAAAAAAGTGTTAATCAAATCAAAATATATTTTATATTTGAGATTCTTCAAATTAGCCACCCTTTGCCTTGATGACAGCTTTGCACACTCTTGGCATTCTCTCAACCAGCTTCATGATGTAGTCACCTGGAATGCATTAGAATTAGCAGGTGTGCTTTGCTAACCTCACTAAGGTACGTGAGACGGTAGCGTCCCACCTGACCAACATCCAGTGAAATTGCAGAGCGCCAAATTCAAAAACAGAAACTGATTTATAAAAATTCAGAAAACATAAGTGTTATACATGGGTTTAAAAATAAACTTATTGTTAATCCAACCACGGTGTCAGATTTCAAAAGGCTTTACGGCGAAAGCATACCATGCGATTATCTGAGAACAGCGCCCAGCAGACAAATCATTACAAACAGTAACCAGCCGAGTAGAAGAGTTACACAAGTCAGAAATAGAGATAAAATTAATCACTTACCTTTGATCTTCATATGGTTCCTCTCAGAAGACATTAATTTACTCAATACATGTTTGTTTAGTTCGATAAAGTCTCTCTCTATATCCAAAAACCTCGTCATCAATATAAAAGGTAAACAAGAAAGGTGCGCTCTCGGGATTGTGCATGAAAAAGCGCTGGGACACTGTAGGGTCCACTCATTCAGACTGGTCTTACTCCCTCATTTTTCAGAATACAAGCCTGAAATAATTTCTAAAGACTGTTGACATCTAGTGGAAGGCATAGGAAGTGCAATTTGAGTCCTAAGTCAATGCATACTGTAATGGCATTGAATAGAAAACTAATAGATAGAAAAATAAAAAATAAAAATAAATCCTACTTTCTGGATGGATTTTTCATGTTTTCGCCTACCAAATCAGTTCTATTATACTCAGACATTAATTTAACAGTTTAAATAAATAAGTAATGGATTTATTGTGAAGGTATAGGCTATAATACATGGATTTATTACACTTTTTAAAATGTAGATGTTCCAAAGGTCAGCATCAGTGGTTTGTTGGCTGTGTGGAAGCCAGGAGATGCTGAATGTATTCAACTGTCAATTACCGTGAGACCGACAGTTGTTTGCTTGCCAATCACCGTTTCCCTAAATGTTGTGACCGCCACAGCCCTAGTCCTTACAATGACCATTTGTGAATGTAACTGGTCTGGTGTGTGTCATACTGTAATAACTGCAGAAAGACAGTTGACTGAGGCCGCAGTAGATGATGAATGTCCTCTCTCTCTCTCTCTCTGACACTCTGGCAGTGTCCTGGGGCCTTTGTACTGTAAATCCGCTACAGATATCGTATAGGCACAAATCCTACACTGTTTCCCTCTATCCTCCTTCACTGTAAGTATGCTTCACAGTGTATGACTTTGTCTGAAATGGCACCTCATTCCTTATATTGAGCATTATGGCACATATGCATAGTTTAGTCCATTCATAACTTATATGAAGTGTAGGCCATTATGCATAGTCATTTGTCAATACCTGCTTTTGTCGTTCACCTGTCACGCAGTCCTCTTAGTAGTTCCATTTGAAGACAGCCTTGGTAAGGCGATAGCAGTTTTAGATGAGGTTCATAAAGTGCTTCGTGCTTAGCAGACATATGGCCTCCATATTGTCCTGTTCTACACCAGGGTAATTAAGGGCCTTGCTCAGCTCAAGGTTAAAAAGCATGTTTTCCCTCATGCTGTTTCAACTAACTGCAGAAACATTAATGCCACAAGGGCAGCCCCCGAAGCCCCTGAAATGCATTTAAAGGCCCACGCCTTAATAAAAAAAAGAACCCGACAACAGCCCCGCCACTTGATTATCTATGATGACGCTGGAGAATATTTTTCTAACCACTCTCAAATGCATCTAACCACTCTCAAATGCATAGTAAATGAATTAAATCATAGAGGAGGAGAAGTACAGGTGAATGAATTAATGAATGGGACCCCAGCACCCACAGAGGAAAGGCAAGGCATTGTGAAGCTGCTTATTGACAGTTAGTTTTAATTTTAGAAATGGCCTTGTAATCCATTATCAGACCTTTGTCAGATGAGAACATTGAATTATACTTATTATTTAATTTCCCCTCTCCTTCTGTCTCAGTCATCCTTTCAAAACAGGTTTAGCAAATCTAATTGAAATGCAAAATGAAAACGCTATCAATCCGTAGTAGCCGTGTGGTTTTCCTCACCCTTATAACGAGTAACTGATTTACTCTGGTTTACTGGCCACAGGAATGATTGCATTGTTTTTTAAAAGGAGCAGAATAAAGTCATGTTTTGAGAGATCACTCTCCATCTTATTATGGAGTTTGAATTCAGTGCAGCTGATTTAAAGGAAGATCTGAAAACCATCCTTCTGAAAACACTCTCACACACATCTGTCATAAAAACCATCAATTACATCATGTGTAATTGGTGTTATTCAGTGAGATCAGAGTTGTGTGTGTTGTCTCTGATGCCCCATTTTGCACACCGGCTCTGCTTATATGAGTGCTTTTGAATAGGTGCACTTAATCTTGGAATGGAAAGTGTTACCATTCATGAAAAAATTGAATTGAACTAATCTAAGAGCATCCATCTTGAACATGCTGGTTTTTTATTTTTTCGGTGGGAGAAAAATAAATATTTTGATAGGCAGCCACAGAGTGAGATGAATAGATTCAACTGGAGATATAGATTAGAGTAAATGTGAGTAAAACCACATGAGTTAAATCACAAAAAGCGTATATATTTCAAACCTGTTTTTACCTAGCCTAATGTTTTATTGAATTGATTAAAACTGAACTGCATGTAGGAAGAGAACACCGCGGTTATGTACTTTTCTCAAAATATTGACTGTTGGACTTGAGATATTTGTGTATTCCGTAATAGACATGAGGAATATTGATTTGTTCCACTTCCATCTGAATGAATTTGCATTTGAAATCTAAATGGGATGTAATGATGGATGTAATGATGGAACAGGTAGCACTGGAGCAGCATAGATAATAATGAACTGAATTCCCCTTTAATGGCGCTACTCTGACAGGTGTGTTTGTGTGTACTCTCTCCACCTCACTCTCAGAAGGAGGCAGAGATGGACATTATGTTGGGTGTGTTGAGAACCGTACAGAGATGATTAGTGTGACATCGCTGCCAACATGAAAATGGGAACCCATCTATGCACTGTCAAAATAACTGATTGCTCTCTCACCAATATGAGGTGTGCCCATTACTTCTCCTTTGATCCTGGGAAGAAGAGAGATAGTCCAACACTTCCTCCCTCATCTTCATATTAGAACAGATGGAGATTCAGAACCACACACACACACACACACACTCATATTCACACCTGTATATGTTAACACCATATACCCAAATAGACCTTTCTTTCACTGTTAAATCTTGATACAGTTAAAAGTACATCTTGATTTAGTAGACACTATACACTACCCCTGCCCCCTATACCCTCTTTAACTGCCAAGCTTGTCATTTCTGACAAGGATAATCTTCACTTGGAGGATTATAAAGCTATCCCGTAGTCATCACTTTTGGTCAGCTTAGCTCACATTAGCCAGCACCCCATGGCTTAGTGCTTCCAGCTTTGTATCTCGGTTCAAAAGGAACATCGGAGATTTGCGGCGACGGTTCAGCCGTAAGTCGGTAAAACCAGCGTGGTGATCGTTCACAACCCGGTTTCTTTGATTAAAGGCACCAATCACTATTAAGCACAACTGTTGCCAGCAGTATTTTCAGAAATATATTTTCTTTAAGAAAATACATCTTGGGCTATATTGGAGCACCTGGGGACTTAACCTCTTGTCCTGACACACATACTGCGGGGGGAAGCATCGAGACGGAAGGAAATGGTTTTTGTTTTCTTGTTGTAGTTAAATGTGAGGCAGAGATCGTGGTTTGGAGGTCAGGGTGAAGCTCCAGCTGTGTACTAATTGCCCTATTGAAATAATCAGTGCTTGAATTATGTAATCCTGACTTGATTAATGTCATTCTGACTTGGACTTCCTCTCAGCTTGAAGCCAATTACCTGGTCGTAAATAAACCTGCAGGATACAACAGTACACTATATAACCCCCCCCCCCCCCCCCCCCCCCCCCCTATTTTCTACACTGACGAACATCACTTTCAATCCACTCTAGCCTGTCTATTCCCTGTGATGCAGAACAAATGGACACAATCAGAGAGCACCTATAGAGGACATCTACGCACTGAGAGAAAGAAAAAAAACAGACACACAACTGAATAAACATTGCCGTCTGGTGTGGCTTCTGGATGTTTGCCGCCAGTGGGTCTTCAGACTGGACTGATTCCCCAGTGTGGTCCAGAGTGACGAGCATACAGAGTATGTACAACATTGAGCCTTTGATTTGTGAGTCTCTCCCATGGCTCAGAGAGCCTGGAGGCTGTTTGACTGAATTAGGAGCCAGTGTGTTATCTCTCCAATGGAAGGCAGAGCGGCTGATTGCTGCCCTCATTGGTAGTGCGGATCACGTTCGGCCAGTGTAATAGCAGCCATAGAAACCGCATCAACGAAAATAATTGTTTTGGCAACCCTGGAAAATTAAGAATACTACATTAACATGCTTTGCTTGTGGCGTGTGGCTTCTCTCTCTTCTCTAGTCTTAGGTCTCGATAATATGATCAAATGTTCCCCATTAGAAAGCTGGAGCAAAAGGTTTAAGAGAAAATCTAAATCTTTCTGGAGGTTTGAGGGGAAACTAGCAAACAGCAAGTTGACACCATGTTGTGTGCTTGTCAGGGCACAGTTCTCTGGTCTTCTCAATCCTAGGTGTAACACAGCCTTTTGCACCTTTTTAAGAGGATCCACTAACTGGTAATGGATTCTGCAACCCCTACTCTGATAGTCAGAACTATTGCACGATAGAATAGATACAAATCTGTTAAGTTGGAACTGTTAGATACTAGCTATAACAATGTTCACAGCAAATGTAAAACCTAATGGAATATGTTAGCCAGTATTAGCTACCGGTCAGCGTTATGGATGTAATTGACAAACTTTCTACGTGTGTCCCAGGCTGCTATGGAGTGGACGGGGAGAGTGACTCCATCATGAGTTCCGCCTCGGAGAACTCCACGGAACCGTGGTTCTGCGATGCTTGCAAGAACGGAGTCACACCCAGCTGTGAGCTCTGCCCCAATCAGGACGGGATCTTCAAAGAGACTGACGCTGGGAGGTGGGTCATGATTATAGGTCGACCGTTTAATTGGAATGGCGGAATAATATATAAGTTTTCATAACAATCGGAAATCGGTATTTTTGGGCGCCGATTTGTAAAAAACTAAAATATATATATATAAGATCACATTCTTATTTTCAATGACGGCCTAGAAACGGTGGGTTAACTGCCTTGGTCAGGGGCAGAACGACAGATTTTCACCTTGTCAGCTCGGGGGATCCAATCTTGCAACCGTACAGTTAACTAGTCCAACGCAATAACGACCTGCCTCTCTCTCGTTGCACTCCACAAGGAGACTGCCTGTTATTCAAATGCAGTAAGCCAAGGTAAGTTGCTAGCTCGCATTAAACTTATCTTTATAAAAAACAATCAATCATAATCACTAGTTAACTACACATGGTTGATGATATTACTAGATATTATCTAGCATGTCCTGCATTGCATATAATCTGACTGAGCACACAAGTATCTAAGTATCTGACTGAGCGGTGGTAGGCAGAAGCAGGCGCGTAAACATTCATTCAAACAGCACTTTCGTGCGTTTTGCCAGCAGCTCTTCGTTGTGCGTCAAGCATTGTGCTGTTTATGACTTCAAGCCTATCAACTCCCGAGATGAGGCTGGTGTAACCAAAGTGAAATGGCTAGCTAGTGAGCGCGCGCTAATAGCGTTTCAAACGTCACTCGCTCTGAGCCTTCTAGTAGTTGTTCCCCTTGCTCTGCATGGGTTATGCTGCTTCGATGGTGGCTGTCGTTGTGTTGCTGGTTCGAGCCCAGCGAGGAGAGGGACGGAAGCTATACTGTTACACTGGCAATACTAAAGTGCCTATAAGAACATCCAATAGTCAAAGGTTAATGAAATACAAATGGTGTAGAGGGAAATAGTCCTATAATTCCTATAATAACTACAACCTAAAACTTCTTACCTGGGAATATTGAAGACTCATGTTAAAAGGAACCACCAGCTTTCATATGTTCTCATTTTCTGAGCAAGGAACTTAAACGTTAGCTTTCTTACGTAGCACATATTGCACTTTTACTTTCTTCTCCAACACTTTGTTTTTGCATTATTTAAACCAAATTGAACATGTTTCATTATTTACTTGAGGCTAAGTTGTTTTTATTGATGTATTATATTAAGTTAAAATACGTTTTCATTCAGTATAGTTGTAATTGTCATTATTACAAATAAACTTTAAAAAATCGTCAGATTAATTGGTATCGGCTTTTTTGGTCCTCCAATAATCGGTATCGGCGTTGAAAAATCATAATCTATCGACCTCTAGTCATGATTCGACACACTGATTTTATGATTTTTCACATGATTTAATTTGCCTGTTTCGGAGCATTACATTGGATCAGTCAGGTGCACTGTAGGAATTGCAATCAACACAATAGGAATTACCTACACTATAGGAAATCAACTATTTAACATGTATTTCTACATTTACTGTAGACAAGCCTCTCTCCATGCCTACATTCAGCGTTGGAGAAGTATAGAAGATGGAGAAGGGAGAGAAAGTGAGGGAGAGAAAGACTGGAAGAAAAAGAGAGAAGGGCAGGAATAGAGAGAGGGGAAAGAAAGCAAGTGAGGGAAGGAGAAGAAGATGGGGGGGGGGAAGAAAAAGAGAGGAGAGACAGTGAGGGATAGCGAGAGAGAGAGAGTGTTATGTGAAGCGTGGAGACTCCAGCCACGCTATCGCTGATGGTGCTCCTCAGCCAGCCTGCACCCGAATTTACTACTTCACTAGAGCATGAAAAACACAGCAAATTAAACTGTGGAGATGGATATCTTTATATTGGACTTCGGATTCTCTTCCCCAAAGTCTGCATTTGAAATTGTGTCACACCAAGCGGATGCTCAGTCAGAGAGTGTGGCTTGGGCTGCTGAAATCAACTACTGAAGATTTCCAAGTTTTTAAGTGTATAAGTGATTAATTTAATTTAATTTAATTATCTGAGTGAAGTTTTCTGATTTTGCGTTGTTTACATTTACGCTTTTGAAGTGCCTAATTTAATAGAGCTTTGTCAGCACAAATGTACTAATATAACTTAAAGGAAAAATCCCCCCAAAAGCACTCATTCCTATTATTTACATTGTTACATAACTCTAATATGTGAGAACAGTATTTTTTGTTAACAAATATTTCATTTTGTGGATATAATAAGGTTGTTAGCAACGTGAACATTGTTGTGGAAATCTGTTGCAGCTCAAGTCGACTACAACATCCACAATGCAATGATCTCTCTATGGGCTGGCTGGCTAGCTAGCTAGCAAACGTAGCTACACAAAATAATACCGAAGTCAATATCAGCATGTGAAGAAGCTAGTTGGCTGTAAAATCGCCTGAACAAACTGCACTATCAATTTGGGAGTCTACAATCTCACCATGTTCATCCCTTAGATCGATGTGCCTCACAGAGTGGAGTCTGACATTCACAACGACACCATGCAATACACCCTGGACCGATGAGGCAGACAAATAGGAGAAATGTGTTAGACCCTCTTTTAAATTACACATTTCTTGAGGTAGGAATATCACAAAAATATGATCAATGACTAATTTGAGAGAAGAGAACTTCCCGCGTTGTGACATTGACCAGTATGGAAATCTGACCTGTGTGAATCTAAAAGTCATATTCCTATTAACGTCCAGTGTAGTGAGAGAGACTTTATCACAATGCTATATCATACCTGTAGAATTTCTGCCTGCTTGAACGGCAATCGCTCAGATACACATAAAATGACCCAGGGAATAGATAGAAAATCGCTCAGAGATGCACAAATATAACATAACATTCAAAATGGGTCAATCTTCTCTTTTAAAGATGCATTATAAAGGTTTTGTATAATTTCAGCCAGTAGCTTTGAAAGTAGCGCTCACGAGCCAAAACGGGTCCCCGAAAATTGTGCATCGTGTACAACGTCATCAATTTTGTATTATATGTTACATCCTGCAACAACAAAAAGTCCCGCCATTCCAATTCTTACAATGTTACAGATTTGTACGCGTTTAAGATCCTGTTCAAACACTTTAATTGTGACCATTAGAAAGCTTGTGTTTACTTCACGTGGACTACCCAGTCTCTGTTTTAGTATACTCTCAATGTGTATAATGGTCTTTGCTTTCATTGGTTAAGTAGGCACATACATCAGCAATGGGGCTATTTGAAGCATCCTTGTTTCTTTTCATGTGTATTTTCTAGATGGGTCCATGTGGTTTGTGCGCTCTACGTCCCCGGAGTAGCTTTTGGGGACATTGATAAACTACGACCAGTGACTCTCACAGAGATGAACTACTCCAAGTATGGGGCCAAGGCAAGTACAAAGGAAATGTTTTATAGAATAACGATGATGGCGATCAAAATATTCTGTTAAACAGTGTAAATTGTATGAAACAAAATCAATCCGTATTACTTCAAACATGCTTTGTCAGAGTGGAAGACTGAGGAAGGTGTTTTAGATTTTTGGTTTCCCATTGTCTGTTGATGAATAAGTCCGGTTTATGAGGAGCAGCACATTAAGACAGTAATAAAGTGACTTGTGTGGTTGGTTACCGTCCAACACTTTACATCCAACTTTAGCATAGTGATCCATCAGCGTACAGTCACTCTGACATTCATTCTAGCTGAAACCCTGTTGAGGGTCACTAAGCCAATAGAATACACTTTTATTGAAGAGAGTGACTTTTAGAAATATGATCCAGTGCCATTTCACTCTGAAAAGAAATTGCTGCTGAAAAATGTGTATTATCATAAAAATGAATAATTAAAGCATATGCAAGTTTCTCCAAGTGGTCACTTTGTCCCGTTGGCAGAACTGAGCGAAGTCAATGTTGTAGTTTCTGAACCTCTAGGTTTTCCTTTGTCCCTGACTGCAGTTTCTGAGATCTCCATTTTCTATTTACCCTTTGTTCATAAGTAGTGTTTCTGACCTATGTTTTTGCTTTCTCTTTTGTCTAGGAGTGCAGTTTCTGCGAGGACGCCCGGTTTGCCCGGACAGGCGTGTGTATCAGCTGTGATGCTGGCATGTGCCGATCCTACTTCCATGTGACCTGTGCTCAGAGGGAGGGGCTTCTCTCAGAGGCCGCTGCGGAGGAGGTGAGAGAAGACCGGACATGAATCATGTGACCCTGTGTATATATACAGTACAAGTCAAAAGTTTGGACACAGCTACTCGTTCCAGGGTTTCTCTTTATTTTTACTATTTATAATAGTGAGGACATCAGAACAATGAAAAAACACATATGGAATCATGTAGTAACCAAAAAAGTGTTAAACAAATCTAAATATATATGAGATTTGAGATTCTTCAAATTAGCCATCCTTTGACAGCTTTGCACAGCTCATTCACAGTCCCTGAAATGCATTTGAACAACATGGGGGGTGGGGGTGGGGGTTCTTAGTGCAGGATTCAGGTCACTCCCTGCGATAAGAAGACAGTAATGTATTCATTTTACAAACGACTAGTCCTTTAAAACAGTCTCTTAAACTGGCCCTGGCCCCTTCATCAACCTCCTGCTATAGGCAGTCTTATATTGAGAATGTAATAAAACATGGAAGGCTGTATAATGATGACACTCTAAGGATCTGGTTATAGCTGGTATTCAGGATCCGTCTGCAGTGCAGCTGATGTATGCACCTCGCGTCACTTCTTTCTGCGGCACAAAGGCGGCCGGCGTACTGATAAACCCGGCCCAGAAAGTGCCTACTCACCGCTATCCATTTAATCCATTGAGCTGTGGCAAAGGGCCCCTATCAACAGGTGAAGCCTCTGATAAAATCTGCCGAAACACCTTAAGCCTAAACGATTCTAGGGGAGCCAGGGGCTGCCTGCCTGTCTGGGGGGAAAAACGGTTGAGTTTGAGTGTTTTTTTTCTCCCTGACTGAGCAGGGGGAAAGAGAAGGTCGTAGGACCTTGTAGGTGAGCTGTATGGTTGTTGTGGATATGGAAAATAATTAAGAAGTAGAGGCTTTCATTGTTATTCGCTCTTTTCTTACCTGGAATTTGGAAGACCATTTCTGAGAAAAATTACCATCACTAAACTCAGTTCTAGGAATAAGATGCACTCTACTTCAGCATTGAGCACAGTTCATCACTCAGAGCACTAAATGGATGTTATGTTTCTCACATAACAATGATACAATTATTATTTTGAATTACATACAGTCCATTCGGAAAGTATTCAGACCCCTTCCCCTTTTCCACATTTTGTTACGTTACAGCCTTATTCTAAAAATGGATCAAATAAAATAAATCCTCATCAATCTACACACAATACCCCATAATGACAAAGAGAAAACAGGCTTTTAGAAATGTTTGCAAATGTATTAAAAATTTTAAAAAACATACCTTATTTACATAAGTATTCAGACCCTTTGCTATGAGACTCGAAATAAAGCTCAGGTGCATCCTGTTTCCATTGATCATCCTTGAGAGGTTTCTACAACTTGATTGGAGTCCACCTGTGGTAAATTCAATTGATTGGACATGGGAAGGGCACACACCTGTCTATGTACAGTGCCTTGCGAAAGTATTCGGCCCCCTTGAACTTTGCGACCTTTTGCCACATTTCAGGCTTCAAACATAAAGATATAAAACTGTATTTTTTTGTGAAGAATCAACATCAAGTGGGACACAATCATGAAGTGGAACGACATTTGTTGGATATTTCAAACTTTTAACAAATCAAAAACTGAAAAATTGGGCGTGCAAAATTATTCAGCCCCCTTAAGTTAATACTCTGTAGCGCCACCTTTTGCTGCGATTACAGCTGTAAGTCGCTTGGGGTATGTCTCTATCAGTTTTGCACATCGAGAGACTGACATTTTGTTCCCATTCCTCCTTGCAAAACAGCTCGAGCTCAGTAAGGTTGGATGGAGAGCATTTGTGAACAGCAGTTTTCAGTTCTTTCCACAGATTCTCGATTGGATTCAGGTCTGAACTTTGACTTGGCCATTCTAACACCTGGATATGTTTATTTTTGAACCATTCCATTGTAGATTTTGCTTTATGTTTTGGATCATTGTCTTGTTGGAAGACAAATCTCCGTCCCAGTCTCAGGTCTTTTGCAGACTCCATCAGGTTTTCTTCCAGAATGGTCCTGTATTTGGCTCCAGCCATCTTCCTATCAATTTTAACCATCTTCCCTGTCCCTGCTGAATAAAAGCAGGCCCAAACCATGATGCTGCCACCACCATGTTTGACAGTGGGGATGGTGTGTTCAGGGTGATGAGCTGTGTTGCTTTTACGCCAAACATAACGTTTTGTATTGTTGCCAAAAAGTTAAATTTTGGTTTCATCTGACCAGAGCACCTTCTTCCACATGTTTGGTGTGTCTCCCAGGTGGCTTGTGGCAAACTTTAAACAACACTTTTTATGGATATCTTTAAGAAATGGCTTTCTTCTTGCCACTCTTCCATAAAGGCCAGATTTGTGCAATATACGACTGATTGTTGTCCTATGGACAGAGTCTCCCACCTCAGCTGTAGATCTCTGCAGTTCATCCAGAGTGATCATGGGCCTCTTGGCTGCATCTCTGATCAGTCTTCTCCTTGTATGAGCTGAAAGTTTAGAGGGACGGCCAGGTCTTGGTAGATTTGCAGTGGTCTGATACTCCTTCCATTTCAATATTATCGCTTGCACAGTGCTCCTTGGGATGTTTAAAGCTTGGGAAATCTTTTTGTATCCAAATCCGGCTTTAAACTTCTTCACAACAGTATCTCGGACCTGCCCGGTGTGTTCCTTGTTCTTCATGATGCTCTCTGCGCTTTTAACGGACCTCTGAGACTATCACAGTGCAGGTGCATTTATACGGAGACTTGATTACACACAGGTGGATTGTATTTATCATCATTAGTCATTTAGGTCAACATTGGATCATTCAGAGATCCTCACTGAACTTCTGGAGAAAGTTTGCTGCACTGAAAGTAAAGGGGCTGAATAATTTTGCACGCCCCATTTTTTTAGTTTTTGATTTGTTAAAAAAGTTTGAAATATCCAATAAATGTCGTTCCACTTCATGATTGTGTCCCACTCGTTGTTGATTCTTCACAAAAAAATACAGTTTTATATCTTTATGTTTGAAGCCTGAAATGTGGCAAAAGGTCGCAAAGTTCAAGGGGGCCGAATACTTTCGCAAGGCACTGTAAGTTCCCACAGTTGACAGTGCATGTCAGAGCAAAAACCAAGCCATGAGGTCGAAGCAATTGTCCGTAGAGCTCTGAGAAAGGATTGTGTCGAGACACCGATCTGGGGAAGGGTAACATAAAATATTTGCAGCAATGAAGGTCCCCACGAACACAGTTGTCTCCATCATTTTTAAATGGAAGAAGGTTGTAACCACCAGCTGGCCGCCCAGCCAAACTGAGCAATCGGGGGAGAAGGGCCTTGGTCAGGGAGGTGACTTAGAACCCAATGGTCACTCGGACAGAGTTCCAGAGTTCCTCTGTGGAGATGGGAAAGCCTTCCAGAAGGACAACCATCTCTGCAGCACTCCACCAATCAGGCCTTTATGGTAGAGTGGCCAGACTGAAGCCACTCCTCACTAAAAGGCACGACAGCCCACTTGGAGTTTGTCAAAAGGCACCTAAAGGACTCTCAGACCATGAGAAACAAGATTCTATGTTCTGATGAAACCAAGATTGAACTCTTTGGCCTGAATGCCAAGCGTCACATCATGCTGCATCATGGCAGCATCATGCTGTAAGGATGTTTTTCAGCGACAGAGACTGGGAAACTAGTCAGTATCGGGGAAAGATGAACAGAGTAAAGTACAGAGAGATCCTTGATGAAAACCTGCTCCAGAGCGCTCAGGACCTCAGACTGGGACGAAGGTTCACCTTCCAACAGGACAACGACCCTAAGCACACAGCCAAGACAACACAGGATTGGCTTCGGGACAAGTCTCTGAATGTCCTTGAGTGGCTCAGCCAGAGCCCGGACTTGAAACCGATCGAACATCTCTGGCAAGACCTGAAAATAGCTGTGTAGCAACTTCCCATCCAACCTGACAGAGCTTGATAGGACCTGCAGAGAAGAATGGGAGAAACTCCCCAAATACAAATGTGCTAAGCTTGTAGTGTCATACCCAAGAAGACTTGAGGCTGTAATCGCTGCCAAAGGTGCTTCAATAAAGTACTGAGTAAAGGGCCGGAATACTTATGTAATTGTGATACTTTAGTTTAAAAAAATATATATTATACATTTACAAAAAAAAGTAATTATGAGGTATTATGTGTAGATTGAGGGTGGGAAAAAACAATTTAATAGATTTTAGAAAAAGGCTGTAACATAACAAAATGTGGAAAAATTCAAGTGGTCCGACTGCGCTGTAAGTGACTATTTTACACAGGAAAACAGGTCTCTTGACTGACGAGTGCTGAAAGACATGCCATACACAGTGCACAAGAAGCGATGTTCACCTGTGGTCGATCAGGTTTTGAACACGTGTGTGTGTGTGTCTGTTTCCCCAGGACATAGCCGATCCCTTCTTTGCGTATTGTAAGCAGCATGCGGACCGCTATGACAGGAAGTGGAAGAGGAAGAACTACCTGGCGCTCCAGTCCTACTGCAAGGCATCTCTACAGGACAAAGAGAAGCAGCTGGCCCCTGAGGCACAGGTGAGAGGTCAAGACTGGCTCAGACTCACACTGGCTTGCCCCTGTTAGGGCTGCAGAATGTTGTCTTTGAACATGAATAGAAATGTTTGTCAGTGTTTCCTTCATAGTTAATTGTTCTACATGCAAGATTCAGTCTTCGAATGATTTACTTTTTTATTTTAACAAGTGAGTTGGAAAACACAGCAGAAACAACCTGGGGAGGTTGTAAGTTGTAATGTCTGGGTCCCAAATGGGATCCTATTCCCTATATAAAGCACTACTTTTGACTAGGGCCCATATATAGGATAGGGTGCCATTTGGGACACAGGCGGGCTGTCATTAGATAATGAAGTGTGTGTTTCTTTGTGTTGTGTTGAACCCCTGGCAGGCCCGTATCACCACCCGGCTGCAGCAGTACCGGGCCAGGGCAGAGCTGTCCCGTAACACTCGGCCCCAGGCCTGGGTCCCCCGGGAGAAGCTTCCACGACCCCTGACCTCCAGCGCCTCCGCCATCAGGAAACTCATGAGGAAGGCCGAGCTCATGGGCATCAGGTAGGAGTTAATGTCTGTAGGAAAAAGATGGTGTTCAGGCAACCAAGAATTGAGGTGCAGCCCAAATATAGAATTCACACTCAATACTTTAAAAAATGTTTTAAAAAATCCAATATAAAGATTTTTTTGAATTGGATGCATGAGAGCTGCAACTTTTTCCCCTTGTCAGGGAGAGGCGTTGAGGTCAGAAAGGTGGACCAGGAAGCAGAGGGTTGTCGGTTAAAATCTCTTTTTTCTTTTTCAGCACGGACATCTTCCCTGTAGACACATCAGACATCAGCGCAAGTGTGGACGGACGCAGGAAACACAAGCAGCCTGCCCTCACTGCAGACTTCGTCAACTATTACCTGGGTGAGTAGGGAAACAAAAACCATCTGACTAATGGAAACATAGACTTACATTACCAACATAATACACTATTCTAGTCAATGTTGTTACTAAAGACAGATGCTTCCAGAATAAAGACAGATGTGCCAGAGTTCTATAGGCTCTCAGCATGTATTCTTGGATAAAGACCCTCAAAATGAATGATGATGCCGTTGCCAGATATGTTTGCTCGACCGTTTTTGTGTGTGCGAGTGTGCGTATACATGTACGTTCAAACGTGTATAACCTTGAACAACATCCCCCATCCCCAGCTATCTCCCATCAGAACATCCCCCACCCCTAGCTAACTCCCATCAGACAGCATCCCCCACTCCCCAGCTATCTCCCATCAGAACATCCCCCACCTTCAGCTAACTCCCATCAGACAGCATCCCCCACTCCCCAGCTATCGCCCATCAGAACAACATCCCCCACCCCCAGCTATCTCCCATCAGAACAACATCCCCCACTCCCCAGCTATCGCCCATCAGAACATCCCCCACCTTCAGCTAACTCCCATCAGACAGCATCCCCCACTCCCCAGCTATCGCCCATCAGAACAACATCCCCCACCCCCAGCTATCTCCCATCAGAACAACATCCCCCACTCCCCAGCTATCGCCCATCAGAACAACATCCCTCACCCCCAGCTATCTCCCATCAGAACATCCCCCACCCCCAGCTATCTCCCATCAGACAGCATCTCCCACTCCCCAGCTATCGCCCATCAGAACAACATCCTCAACCCCCAGCTATCTCCCATCAGAACAGCATCCCCCAGCTATCGCCCATCAGAACAACATCCCCCAGCTATCTCCCATCAGACAACATCCCCCAGCTATCGCCCATCAGAACAACATCCCCCAGCTATCTCCCATCAGAACAACATCCCCCAGCTATCTCACATCAGAATAACATCCCCCAGCTATCTCCCATCAGAACAACATTCCCCACTCCCCAGCTATTGCCCATCAGAACAACATCCCCCACCCCCCAGCTATCGCCCATCAGAACAACATCCCCCACCCCCCAGCTATCGCCCATCAGAACAACATCCCCCAGCTGTCTCCCATCAGAACAACATCCCCCACCCCCCAGCTATCGCCCATCAGAACAACATCCCCCAGCTATCTCCCATCTATCGCCCATCAGAACAACATCCCCCAGCTATCGCCCATCAGAACAACATCCCCCAGCTCTCTCCCATCTATCGCCCATCAGAACAACATCCCCCACCCCCCAGCTATCGCCCAGCAGAACAACATCCCCCACCCCCCAGCTATCGCTCAGCAGAACAACATCCCCCACCCCCCAGCTATCGCCCATCAGAACAACATCCCCCACCCCCCAGCTATCGCCCATCAGAACAACATCCCCCACCCCCCAGCTATCGCCCATCAGAACAACATCCCCCAGCTATCTTCCATCTATCGCCCATCAGAACAACATCCCCCAGCTATCTTCCATCTATCTCCCATCAGAACATCCCCCACCCCCAGCTATCTCCCATCAGACAGCATCTCCCACTCCCCAGCTATCGCCCATCAGAACAACATCCTCAACCCCCAGCCATCTCCCATCAGAACAGCATCCCCCAGCTATCGCCCATCAGAACCACATCCCCCAGCTATCTCCCATCAGACAACATCCCCCAGCTATCGCCCATCAGAACAACATCCCCCAGCTATCTCCCATCAGAACAACATCCCCCAGCTATCTCACATCAGAATAACATCCCCCAGCTATCTCCCATCAGAACAACATTCCCCACTCCCCAGCTATTGCCCATCAGAACAACATCCCCCACCCCCCAGCTATCGCCCATCAGAACAACATCCCCCACCCCCCAGCTATCGCCCATCAGAACAACATCCCCCAGCTGTCTCCCATCAGAACAACATCCCCCACCCCCCAGCTATCGCCCATCAGAACAACATCCCCCAGCTATCTCCCATCTATCGCCCATCAGAACAACATCCCCCAGCTATCGCCCATCAGAACAACATCCCCCAGCTATCGCCCATCTATCGCCCATCAGAACAACATCCCCCACCCCCCAGCTATCGCCCAGCAGAACAACATCCCCCACCCCCCAGCTATCGCTCAGCAGAACAACATCCCCCACCCCCCAGCTATCGCCCATCAGAACAACATCCCCCACCCCCCAGCTATCGCCCATCAGAACAACATCCCCCACCCCCCAGCTATCTCCCATCAGAACAACATCCCCCAGCTATCTTCCATCTATCGCCCATCAGAACAACATCCCCCAGCTATCTTCCATCTATCGCCCATCAGAACAACATCCCCCAGCTATCTTCCATCTATCGCCCATCAGAACAACATCCCCCAGCTATCTCCCAGCTATCGCCCATCAGAACAACATCCCCCAGCTATCTCCCAGCTATCGCCCATCAGAACAACATCCCCCACCCCCCAGCTATCGTCCATCAGAACAACATCCCCCAGCTGTCTCCCATCAGAACAACATCCCCCACCCCCCAGCTATCGCCCATCAGAACAACATCCCCCACCCCCCAGCTATCGCCCATCAGAACAACATCCCCCAGCTATCTCCCATCTATCGCCCATCAGAACAACATCCCCCAGCTATCTCCCATCTATCGCCCATCAGAACAACATCCCCCAGCTATCTCCCATCTATCGCCCATCAGAACAACATCCCCCAGCTATCTCCCATCTATCGCCCATCAGAAAAACATCCCCCAGCTATCTCCCATCTATGGCCCATCAGAACAACATCCCCCAGCTGTCTCCCATCAGAACAACATCCCCCACCCCCCAGCTATCGCCCATCAGAACATCCCCCAGCTATCGCCCATCAGAACAACATCCCCCCCCCCCCATCAGAACAACATTCCCCACTCCCCAGCTATTGCCCATCAGAACAACATCCTCCACCCCCCAGCTATCGCCCATCAGAACAACATCCCCCAGCTGTCTCCCATCAGAACAACATCCCCCACCCCCCAGCTATCGCCCATCAGAACAACATCCCCCAGCTATCTCCCATCTATCGCCCATCAGAACAACATCCCCCAGCTATCGCCCATCAGAACAACATCCCCCAGCTATCTCCCATCTATCGCCCATCAGAACAACATCCCCCACCCCCCAGCTATCGCCCAGCAGAACAACATCCCCCACCCCCCAGCTATCGCTCAGCAGAACAACATCCCCCACCCCCCAGCTATCGCCCATCAGAACAACATCCCCCACCCCCCAGCTATCGCCCATCAGAACAACATCCCCCACCCCCCAGCTATCGCCCATCAGAACAACATCCCCCAGCTATCTCCCAGCTATCGCCCATCAGAACAACATCCCCCAGCTATCTCCCATCTATCGCCCATCAGAACAACATCCCCCAGCTATCTTCCATCTATCGCCCATCAGAACAACATCCCCCAGCTATCTCCCAGCTATCGCCCATCAGAACAACATCCCCCAGCTATCTCCCATCTATCGCCCATCAGAACAACATCCCCCACCCCCCAGCTATCGTCCATCAGAACAACATCCCCCAGCTGTCTCCCATCAGAACAACATCCCCCACCCCCCAGCTATCGCCCATCAGAACAACATCCCCCACCCCCCAGCTATCGCCCATCAGAACAACATCCCCCAGCTATCTCCCATCTATCGCCCATCAGAACAACATCCCCCACCCCCCAGCTATCGTCCATCAGAACAACATCCCCCAGCTGTCTCCCATCAGAACAACATCCCCCACCCCCCAGCTATCGCCCATCAGAACAACATCCCCCACCCCCCAGCTATCGCCCATCAGAACAACATCCCCCAGCTATCTCCCATCTATCGCCCATCAGAACAACATCCCCCAGCTATCTCCCATCTATCGCCCATCAGAACAACATCCCCCAGCTATCTCCCATCTATCGCCCATCAGAACAACATCCCCCAGCTTTCTCCCATCTATCGCCCATCAGAAAAACATCCCCCAGCTATCTCCCATCTATCGCCCATCAGAACAACATCCCCCAGCTGTCTCCCATCAGAACAACATCCCCCACCCCCCAGCTATCGCCCATCAGAACATCCCCCAGCTATCGCCCATCAGAACAACATCCCCCACCCCCCAGCTATCGCCCATCAGAACAACATCCCCCCCCCGCTATCGCCCATCAGAACAACATCCCCTACCCCCCAGCTATCGCCCATCAGAACAACATCCCCCACCCCCCAGCTATCGCCCATCAGATTGGCACACCGTGTTTCTCGTCTGCCTTTTCCCGTGTATAGATGGAGATAGATTGGGATCGGTCCTATTGATGTGTGTAGATTGTGATGGTGGTTTATTGATTGGTGTCCTTATTGCTATGCAGAGAGGAACATGAGGATGATTCAGATCCAGGACAATATCTCTGAACAGAAGAACCTGAAAGACAAGCTGGAGAGTGAGCAGGAGAAACTGCATGTCGACTACAACAAGGTTAGTGGTGGGGGAAAAACACACTGTTAGAAGAACCTGAAGAAGCTGCTTGTCGACTACAACAAGGTTAGTAGTGGTGGAAAACACACTGACTGTTAGAAGAACCTGAAGAAGCTGCTTGTCGACTACAACAAGGTTAGTAGTGGTGTTGGCGCTAGGAACACAAGCATTTCTCTACATCCCCAATAACATCTGCTAAATATGTGTATGCGACCAATAAAATTAGATTTGATTTGGTACAGGCCGTAAAGTCACCTAATAAAATGCTTGCTTGACGTTTCTGTGGTAGTAGACACAGCCAGGGAGATAGTGGACAAAATGTTAATCCACACTGTTATCAACCAGTCCCTAGGGGTTTTACCAGTGGTTCTCCAGTAGCGTTGCTCTGAGTTCTCTCACTAAAGCTGTGCTATGTCTTTGTACTGCATGGCCTCTAGTCTTCAGAAACGCACATAGTGTGTCATTCATAAACCGCATCGCTTTGCGCTACAACACATTAACCACCGTTTTACTATGTACCATGAAAAATACAATTTTAAGAGCCCTGTTGTTCCTCTTCCGTCTAGCTCTCTCCATCTCTCATCTCTCACTCTGTTCATCTCTTTCTCCCTCCATCTCTCTGTGGCCCTTGCCGTTTCGCGCACGCTCTCTCTCTCTATCTATCTCCTTTCATCTATCCTTCGCCATGTGACTTGGGTGTGGCGGCGCAGGGCAGCTTCGCTCCATCAGGCCCAATGAAGAAGGGAATAAAACAGCGGCGTAAAAGTCAGAGGAGTTAATGTTGCGTTCAGTCTTTCTGCCACGTGTATTAAGCGTTATTAATGGAGTGTGTGTTGCTAATTGCACCGCTCGACATGCTTTTACACGGAGAGAGGGAGCGAGAGAGATGCATAGAAAGAGAGAAGGAGAGCGAGCGATGGAGAGATAGAAGCAGCCCCGGCCTTGGAGAAAGACTGAGAGGGGGATTGAGCGAGAAGGATCGTTAAGATTAGAAGTCTAGCTACAGATATGACTATAAAGCCCCTGACAGGGTGAGTGCGCGGGGTGGTGGGTTCTGAGTGCGTGGGGTGGTGGGTTCTGAGTGCGCGGGGTGGGTGTGGAGACTAATCTCTGGGAGATAATATGAAGTCTCTCTCTCGCTACATGACCTCTCTCTCTCCCCCCACATAACCTTTCTCTCTCTCTCCCCCCACATAACCTTTCTCTCTCTCTCCCCCCACATAACCTTTCTCTCTCTCTCTCCCCCCACATAACCTTTCTCTCTCTCTCTCTCTCCCCCCACATAACCTTTCTCTCTCTCTCTCTCTCCCCCCACATAACCTTTCTCTCTCTCTCTCCCCCTACATAACCTTTCTCTCTCTCTCTCCCCCTACATAACCGGTCTCTCTCTCTCCCCCCTACATAACCGGTCTCTCTCTCTCCCCCCTACATAACCGGTCTCTCTCTCTCCCCCCTACATAACCGGTCTCTCTCTCTCCCCCCTACATAACCGGTCTCTCTCTCTCCCCCCTACATAACCGGTCTCTCTCTCCCCCCTACATAACCGGTCTCGCTCTCTCCCCCCTACATAACCGGTCTCTCTCTCTGCCTCCTACATAACCTCGGTCTCTCTCTCTCTCCCCCCTACATAACCTCGGTCTCTCTCTCTCTCCCCCCTACATAACCTGTAACCTGTCTCTCTCTCTCTCCCCCCTACGTGACCCGTCTTTCTCTCCCTCCCCCATGTGTCTTGTCTCTCTCTCTCCCCCCTACATGACCCGTCTCTCTCAATTCAATTGACTTTATTGACATGGCAAGTTCATTATTACTTACATTGTCTAAGTATACATATAGAAAAATTATATATATATAAAATATATATATATTTTTATATAAATAAATGGTCGGACCAACAGCAATAATAATTGTAGTGGACATGGGATTACCATTAACAACAACAATATTAATGAGAACAACAATACATTAAAGCAATGGTCGTAGACCAGTCTCAACATGACTGAAAAGACACATGACATGGTATGAAAGATAGTCTATAGTCAGACACTCTCTCTCTCTGTCTCTCTCCCTAACATGACCTCTCTCTCCTACATGACTTGTTTCTCTCTCCCCCCTACATGACCTGTCTCTCTCTCTCCCTCCTACATGACCTGTCTCTCTCTCTCCCTCCTACATGACCTGTCTCTCTCTCTCCCCCCTACATGACCGGTCTCTCTCTCTCTCCCCCTACATGAACTGTTTCTCTCTCCCCCTACATGAACTGTTTCTCTCTCCCCTCTACATAACCTGTTTCTCTCTCCCCCCTACATAACCTGATTCTCTCTCCCCCCTACATAACCTGTTTCTCTCTCCCCCCTACATAACCTGTCTCTCTCCTCCCCCTACATGACCTGTTTCTCTCTCCCCCTACGTAACATGTTTCTCTCGCTCTCCCTCTCTCTCTCTCCCTCTCTCCCCCCTACATGACCTGTCTCTCTCCTCCCCCTACATGACCTCTCTCTCTCCTCCCCCTACATGACCTGTCTCTCTCTCTTCCCCCTACATGACCTGTTTCTCTCTCCCCCTACGTAACATGTTTCTCTCGCTCTCCCTCTCTCCCCCCTACATGACCTGTCTCTCTCTCTCTCCCCTACATAACTTCTCTCTCTCACTCTGTCTCTCGCTCTCTCTCGCTCTGTCTCTCGCTCTGTCTCGCTCTGCTCTGCTCTGTCTCTCTCGCTCTGTCTCTCTCTCTCTCTCTCTCTCTCTCTCTCTCTCTCTCCCCCCCCCCCCCCCCCCCTACATGACCTGTCTGTCTCTCCCTCTGTAGCTGTGTGAGTCTCTGGAGGATCTGCAGAATGTTAACGGAGTTCTGAGGAGTGAGGGCCATGCCATATGGACCATGTTGGGAGGAATCCTAGGACAGGTATGTTAATATCACACCACTTTCTTCTCCTCTCTCATCCTCCTTTCCTCCTCATCCCCATTTCTTATCTTCTTTTGCACTTTCTCATTCCTCCTCATCCACTTTCTCCTCCTCCTTTCCTGCTCGTCCACTTTCTCCTCCTCCTTTCCTACTCGTCTACTTTCTCCTCCTATCTCTCTCATGTTTAGTCCAGAGTTGGCAACACTCCAGCACCTGTCCTGTAATTTTAGTTTCATCACACCTAGGCAGGGCAGAAAAGTCAGAGGATAAACCGCCAACCGGACAGGTCTCCCTGCTACATGCCCAGGACTTGGTGATGACAAAGGATTGAGAGGAATCTAGATTAGCCATAGCAACCCACAGAGTTACCATGGGGTAATTCTGCAGCCCATAATAGGCTCCTGTAAGTGATTGACTTGTCCTTTACCATAAAGGCAGACCAGACCTGGCTCTGCTCCACTCTAAATGAAGCTAGAAGCTGTCCGCTTGCTTTCTACCACGTTCACACTCGCCATGGCAACCAAATCGCCAAGATGCGTCGCCACGGGTGATGGGTTGTTTAATGAGTGTGAAATGCAGCTCTGCAGAAATTGCTGTGAGACCTTTTTAACTTAAAAAAAAAAAAGTGACAGAGCCTGTTTGGAAGTGCTGACACTGACACTTATTTAAAAGCAGCCCAGCTCTTGGTGTGTGTGGTGCTGTGTTGAGGTGAGAATGAGAACTGAGGACGAGAGGCCTGTGGAGCGTTGGAGCTCTGACAGGATGCTATAGCAAGACACAACACACACCGACACCCCCTGGTTACACCCAGTCTCTAAGATTAGCAGGTAGGCCTAGATAATACAACTTACAGTTGCCCGCGGGGCCTGGAACTGCATATGTCATCAGCTCTTTCAAAATGCATCTACGTAAGCGGCTAACTGAATGCATGATGCTGATTTAAAAGTCTGCCTGGCGACGGGGGCTGCCTTACAGATAAATGGATGGTGTGATATAGCTAGAGGATGGGAGGAAAGAAAGGCTGGAGGGAAAGAACGACTGAACGAACGACGTCGATCTGCAACGACCTCCATAAATCACGTAATTAGAAACGTGGAAAGGTTTAAGTGGCGACATCAGTCACGTCCCCGCGTTGCTTTGTGTCATCTATCTGATACCTTTTCATTTCCTATTTGTCATCCCTCAGCCCGTCCCGTACATTACCAGAAATGATTGATGTTACCCGACCGCAGACCCATCCCTCATCCTATACACTGAGTCAGTGTTGTCGTTGTGGGGGACTTCTCAGGGAGAGGAAGCATTTTTCGCTAGACATTGTGAAGCTTCAAAGGACCCGGTCACAGTGTTTTTAGCATTTCCTGGCAGTGTTCAGTTTGGCACTGAGGTAAAGCATCTCGTTTGAAATGCTGTGCACGTCTGTGTCATACACCGAGAATCTTCCTGAAAGGCGTGCCAGTCAGGTGACCCTTCCCAGGGTGCCGTGTGTGTGTGTGTGTGTGTGTGTGTGTGTGTGTGTGTGTGTGTGTGTGTGTGTGTGTGTGTGTGTGTGTGTGTGTGTGTGTGTGTGTGTGTGTGTGTGTGTGTGTGTGTGTGTGTGTGTGTGTGTGTGTGTGTGTGTGTGTGTGTGTGTGTGTGTGTGTGTGCGTGTGTGCGTGTGTGCGTGTGCGTGTGCGCGTGTGTGTGTGCGCGTGTGTGTGTGTGTGCGCCAGTGCCAGCCACTCGGTCCCCCACGGCCTCAGAGCCTGTCTCGCACCCAGTATGAACCAGCCAGATGGCCTGAGGTTGGGCTGGTCCTGCCTGTCTCTGATTCTTATTTTAGAATATACCTTCACACACCCATCTCTCTGAGGGGTTTTCTACTCACTGAGCTAATGCAGAAGGGGACTGTGGTCCACAATTAGTAGATCACACACACCCTAGGGTCCTGTGGCCCTGGCACCCCCACAGGACCGGTCCCTGGGAGCCGTGCTCAGATTAGAGCTGCCCCAGTGAGGAGCCTGTCTGTTTAGTGGCTCCCCAGTCTCTCCCTAGCAGATCGGTTTTCTAATTAACCTGCGACAGACAGCAGCCAACATGTAGCCAACAAGATACAGTGGAGAAATAAACACACATCCACCACAGACAGACAGACAGTCTGTCTACTGACCAACAACAGGCCCCCCCTCCCCACAGACACACACTCTCTCTCTCTTCACCCCCCCCCTTCCTCTCCCCTCTTTCTCTGTCTTCTCTCTCCCTCCTCTCTGTGGACACCTTTGCCCTGTCTGTCCTTCACTGCTTCTCTCTGAGGTCTCTAGTACACCTACAGTTGTCTTATGTGTGTCTCTCTGTGACAGAAACTGAACTCCCCGCCGGTCCTGAAAGCCCCTAAAGAGAGGAAGCCCAGCAAGAAGGAGGGAGGAGTTCCTGGGAAGTCCTCCAACCTACCAGCTGTCCTCTACAGGTAAACAAACAAACATTCAAACAGGCATTACATACAAGCACAAGGCCTTATATGCTGATGTATGTATGTATGTGTATGTATGCGTGTGTGTGTTCCTGTTTAGCTGTGGGATCTGTAAGAAGAACCAAGACCAGCATCTCCTGCTGATGTGTGACACTTGCAAGCTCTACTACCACCTGGGCTGTCTGGAGCCTCCGCTGACACGCATGCCCAAGAAGACCAAGAACAGCTACTGGTGAGAGAGGCAGGGAGACAGACGCACAGACACAGACGGGCAGACGCACAGACACAGACGGGCAGACACAGACGTGCGCGCGCGCAGGCAGACAGACGCACACGAAGGCAGACAGACGCACACGCAGGCAGACAGACGCAGGCAAACAGATGCAGGCAGACAGGCGGACGGACAGATGCACACGCAGGCTGACAGACGCGCACACGCAGGCTGACAGACGCGCACACGCAGGCGGACAGACGCGCACACGCAGGCGGACAGACGCGCACACGCAGGCGGACAGACGCGCACACGCAGGCGGACAGACGCGCACACGCAGGCGGACAGACAGACGCGCACACGCAGGCGGACAGACAGACGCGCACACGCAGGCGGACAGACGCGCACACGCAGGCGGACAGACGCGCACACGCAGGCGGACAGACAGACGCGCACACGCAGGCGGACAGACAGACGCGCACACGCAGGCGGACAGACAGACGCGCACACGCAGGCGGACAGACAGACGCGCACACGCAGGCGGACAGACAGACGCGCACACGCAGGCGGACAGACAGACGCGGCACAGGCGGCAGATGGGCAGACGGACACGGGCAGACGTGGAAAGACAGACAGCGCGGACAGACAGCAGGCGGACGGTCGGAAAGAAGGGAAGACGAGGACGGACAGAAAGACAGGCAGACGGGCGGAAAGACAGGCAGATGGGCGGAAAGACAGGCAGACGGGCGGAAAGACAAGACGGGCGGAAAGACAGGCAGACGGGCGGAAAGACAGGCAGACGGGCGGAAAGACAGGCAAACGGGCGGAAAGACAGGCAGGCAGACGGGCGGAAAGACAGGCAGGCAGACGGACTGAAAGACAGGCAGGCAGACGGACTGAAAGACGGGCTGACGGACGGAAAGACGGGTTGACGGAAAGACGGGCAGAAGTGGACAGACTGAAAGACGAGCGGACGCAGAAAGACGGACGGAAAGGACGGGCGGACGGAAATATGGGCAGATGCGGACGGACGGAAAGGCGGGCGGACGGACGGAAAGGCGGACGGACGGAAAGGCGGACGGACGGAAAGGCGGACGGACGGAAAGGCGGACGGGCGGACGGACGGAAGGACGGGCGGACGGACGGAAGGACGGGCGGACGGACGGAAGGACGGGCGGACGGACGGAAGGACGGGCGGACGGACGGAAAGACGGACGGGCGGACGGACGGAAAGACGGACGGGCGGACGGACGGAAAGACGGACGGGCGGACGGACGGAAAGACGGGCGGACGGACGGAAAGACGGGTGGAAAGACGGACGGAGGGGCTGACGCGGACGGACGGAAATAGGGGGGACGCGGACGGACGGAAAGGCGGACGGACGGAAAGGACGGGCGGACGGACGGAAAGGACGGGCGGACAGAAAGACGGGCGGACGGACGGAAAGACGGGCGGACGGACGGAAAGACGGGCGGACGGCGGACGGGCGGACGGACAGAAAGACGGGCGGGCGGAAAGACGGGCGGGCGGAAAGATGGGCAGATGCGGACGGACGGAAAGACGGGCGGACGCGGGCGGACGGAAAGACGGGCGGACGCGGACGGAAAAGACGGGTGGACGGAAAGACGGGCGGGCGGAAAGGACGGGCGGACGGAAAGATGGGCAGATGCGGAAGGACGGAAAGACGGGTGGACGCGGGCGGACGGGTGGATGCGGGCGGACGGAAAGACGGGCGGATGCGGGTGGACGGAAAGACGGGCGGACGCGGACGGACGGAAAGACGGGCGGACGCGGACGGACGGAAAGACGGGTGGACGGAAAGACGGACGGAAAGGACGGGCGGACGGAAAGACGGGCGGACAGACGGAAAGACGGGCGGACGGAAAGATGGGCAGATGCGGACGGACGGAAAGACGGGTGGACGGAAAGATGGGCAGATGCGGACGGACGGAAAGATGGGCGGACAGACGGAAAGACGGGCGGGGGCGGACGCGGATGGGCGGAAAGACGGGCAGATGCGGACGGACGGAAAGACGGGTGGACGGAAAGATGGGCAGATGCGGGCGGACGGAAAGACGGGCGGGCGGACGGAAAGACGGGCGGACAGACGGAAAGACGGGCGGACGGTCGGACGCGCGGAAAGACGGGCGGACGCGGACGGGTGGAAAGACAGGCGGACGGGTGGAAAGACGGGCGGACGCGGACGGGCGGAAAGACGGGCGGAAGCGGACGGGCGGAAAGACGGGCGGACGCGGACGGGCGGAAAGACGGGCGGACGCGGACGGAAAGGAAGACGGGCGGACGGACGGAAAGACGGGCGGACGCGGACGGACGGAAAGGAAGGCACGCGGACGGACGGAAAGGAAGGCGGGCGGGCAGACGGACGGAAAGACGGGCGGACGGACGGAAAGACGGGCGGACGGACGGAAAGACGGGCGGACGCGGACGGACGGAAAGACGGGCGGACGCGGACGGACGGAAAGACGGGCGGACGCGGACGGACGGAAAGACGGGCGGACGCGGACGGAAAAATGGGCAGATGCGGGCAGGCAGACAGGCGGACGGACAGATAGACGCAGGCAGACGGACAGACTCACGCGGATGGACAGACGCGGACTGACGCACGCAGACAGACAGACGCACACGGACAGACAGACATAGATGCAGACAGACGCACGCAGACAGACAGACGCACGCGGGCAGACGCAGGCGCACAGACAGACAGACGTAGACAGGCAGACGGATGCAGACAGACACACACAGATAGACAGATGCAGATAGACAGACAGACAGACAGACAGACAGATGCAGATAGACAGACAGACAGACAGACAGACGCAGATAGATAGACAGACAGACAGACGCCCACAGACAGACGCACACAGACAGACAAACACAGAAAGAGAGAGATGAGACAGATGGGAAAGAGAGAGATGAGACAGATGGGAAAGAGAGAGACAGATGCGAGAGAGAGAGATGGGAAAGAGAGAGAGAGACAGATGGGAAAGAGAGAGATGGGAAAGAAAGAAAGAGAGAGATGAGATGGGAAAGAAAGAGAGAGAGAGAGATGGGAAAGAAAGAGAGATGGGAAAAAGAGAGAGATGAGATGAGAAAGAAAGAGAGAGAGAGAGATGGGAAAGAGAGAGAGAGATGGGAAAGAAAGAGCAGAGAGAGATGGGAAAGAAAGAGAGAGATGGGAAAGAGAGAGAGATGAGATGGGAAAGAAAGAGAGATGGGAAAGAAAGAGAGAGATGAGATGGGAAAGAAAGAGATGAGATGGGAAAGAAAAGAGAGATGGGAAAGAAAGAGAGAGATGGGAAAGAAAAGAGAGAGATGAGATGGGAAAGAAAGAGAGAGAGAGATGGGAAAGAAAGAGAGATGGGGAAAAAAAGAGAGAGATGAGATGGGAAAGAAAGAGAGAGAGAGAGATGGGAAAGAGAGAGAGAGATGGGAAAGAAAGAGCAGAGAGAGATGGGAAAGAAAGAGAGATGGGAAAGAAAGACAGAGAGAGATGGGAGAGAGAGAGAGAGATGGGAAAGAAAGAGAGAGATGGGAAAGAAAAGAGAGAGATGAGATGGGAAAGAAAGAGAGAGAGAGATGGGAAAGAGAGAGAGAGAGATGGGAAAGAGAGAGAGATGGGAAAAAAGGAGTGAGAGAGAGATGGGAAAGAAAGAGAGATGGGAAAAAAGAGAGAGATGGGAAAGAAAGAAAGAAAGAGATGAGATGGGAAAGAAAGAGAGATGGGAAAGAAAGAGAGAGAGAGATGGGAGAGAGAGAGAGAGAGATGGGAAAGAAAAAGAGATGGGAAAAAAAGTGAGAGAGAGAGAGATGGGAAAGAAAGAAAGAGAGAGATGAGATGGGAAAGAAAGAAAGAGAGAGAGAGATGGGAAAGAAAGAGCAGAGAGAGATGGGAAAGAAAGAGCGAGAGAGAGATGGGAAAGAGAGAGAGAGATGAGATGGGAAAGTGGGAGAGAGATGAGATGGGAGAGTGGGAAAGAAAGAGGGAGAGATGGGAAAGAGCGAGAGAGAGATGGGAAAGTGGGAAAGAAAGTGGGACATGGGAAAGAGAGAGAGAGATGGGAAAGAAAAAGAGAGAGAGGGATGGGAGAGAGATTGGAAAGAGGAAGATGAAAGAGATGAGAGTGATAAGAGAGAGATGATGAGGGGGAGATGGGAAAGGAAGAGAGAGATTAGAAAGAGAGAGTTAAGAAAGAAAGAGCGAGGGACTGAGAGTGTGGTAGATGGGGAAGAAAGAGCGAAGTAGATGAGGAAGAAAGAGAGGGACTGGGGAGGTAGATGGGGAGTGAATGGTGAATGGGTGCCAGAGCACTCGATGGTACAAGAGTTTACAAAACCAAAAGTTGGACCAAGTGCTGTCCATAGTACACACAAATCGGTTATGACATTGTTATAACCATGTATAAAAACATGTTATTTAAGCAATAAGACATCAAACCCGGGGATTATCGTGTGATAACTCATGACTAAGATAACTCATGTTCTTAGACCCGAGACGAAGCCAATGGCCGGGAACAGCCCTTAGTCAGGAGTTATCATACGATATACGCCGGGTTTGAGGGCCTTATTGCTTTTATAAAACAGTTGCCAACATATTTATACAAATATTAATAGAATGTTTTCATTAAAAACATTTTAACAGCGGGCTGGTCATTAGTTATTTTCTTATGTTTTGACGCAGTTGTTAATTCTAATCATTCTATTCTTTGGACATTGCTATGCTAACCAAATCATTGGCATTGGCATGTAGCTAGCTAGCAGAGATTCAATGATGATGAGAACCTCAATAAATAATGATTTAATGAATATCCAATAGGCTGCACTGCGCTGGTTAATAAATGAATGGAATTCTTGAGTGTTCAGTTTCCATGGTGAATTAGTTGGCTTCATTCTTGGGCTACCTAGCCTACTGGCATGGGAGAGATAGCATTTGTAAAATGATACATTGTTGCACAGGTTGTAAAGGCAGACAGGTATCTGTTGCAAATATCAAATAGTAGCATGGAAAAATAGTGTGTAGACACTTTTTTGCCCAAGGGATATTTTGACTGAATTTCCTGCCTGGACTGCGGGACAGTTGAATTATGAGATTAACACGTCATATCATCCAATCAGCATCGAGGATCCAAACAAACCGTTTTATAATGACTTGGAGTAGAAGATACATTAGTGTCCACAATTGATTTATTTGTAATAAGTGTGACATTTCAGAATACTTAATGGCAGTAGATTTATCAGATGGAGAATGCAGAGATGGTGGAAATGTCCCACTTCACACAGAAGAGGTAGATGTCCTTATCTGGATAGATAAATAGATGAGCTCTTTTGTGTATCTGTCTCAATAGTTTCAGTAGTATTCCGTCTCTGTCACTTAGTGAGTTACTTCCACAGTTAGTTATCTCCCTTTTTACTTCCTATTCTAAGTTAAGGAGGATGGGGGATTTGTGCGTGTGCGATTATGTGGGTCTGTACGTGGGTGTGCGTATGTACGTGGGTGTGCGCACATTTAAGATATGTGTGTTGTTTGTTTTTGTGGCACCTCAACCTGCACGTTGTCCATGCCTGTGACTGGGAGTAAATCATTTAAACCATGAATTAGAGAGCACGGCTGCGTTCTGCTCCGGAGGGCAGAAATTACAAAGTGTTTGGATGGATATAATTTTGTGGAGCCGAGGCCAAGTCATACCTAATTACCACGATCTACACCCCACAAAAGAGGCAGAAAGAAAGGTGCAGACAGGGCTTCTCAGTAGGAACTAGAAACACAGAGGATCCGATCCACAAGTTCGCTTTGCCTTAACCTATAATACTGATGTTATCTAATTTGTAAGACTGGCAGAAACGTATGTCACAGTCGTATGCTTTGCCTGGGTCAGCATAAACCCCTGTCCTCAAATCCAGGGGCAGACCTCCAGGCTCACATTTCAATACTTTGGGAAAACAACATCTTTTTTTTCGAACCAAGCAAATATTATTTTAATAGATTTCAACAAAGTTTTGTTTGTTTTCTCCAACATAATCAGCAACATCTAGATCCTGTTTGTCAGACATTGATAGTAAGAGAGAATGGTATCTGAAACCGGTTTTCCATGCTTAAGATGTTCACAGATTAGTCAAATCAATACCCCTGCATAGAGGAGAGGACGCTGTCTGGACCGTGAAAGATCATCCCTCTCTCTACCTCTGCCACTCTACTTCTACCTCCCTCTTCTCAGGCAATGTTCAGAGTGTGACCAGGCCAGTAGCGATGATGCTGACATCGCCATGGAGACGCTGCCCGACGGTACCAAGAGGTCTCGGAGACAGATTAAAGGACCAATCAAATTCATCCCTCAGGAGATGTCCCCGGAGCCCAAGAAACGAGATGTGAGGGGCACGGTGTGTATTAACACACTTTTTATTTATTATGTACAGTGCCTTCAGAAACTTGACTTTTTCCACGTGTTGCGTTACAAAGTGGGATTAAAATTGATTTTATTGTAATTTTCTGTCAGCATTATACACAAAAAACTGTCAAAGTGAAAGAAAAATTCAACATTTTAAATGTATTATTGGAATATAAAACGCTGATATATTTGGATTGGATATGTATTCAACCCACTGAGTCAATACATGTTAGAATGACATTTGGCAGCTGTGCAGTTGTGAGTCTTATAGAGCTTTGCAAACCTGGACTGTACGACATTTGCCCATCATTCTTTTTCAAGTTCTTCAAGCTCTGTCAAGTTGGTTGTTGATCATTGCTAAACATCCATTTTCAAGTATTGCCATAGATTTTCAAGCTGATTTAAGTCAAAACTGTAACTAGGCCACTCAGGAACATTCAATGTCTTCTTGGTAAGTAACTTTAGTGTATATTTCGGGCTTGCATTTTAGGTTATTGTCCTGCTGTGGATTTGTCTCCCAGTGTCTGTTGGAAAGCAGACTGAACCAGGTTTTCCTCTAGGACTTTGCCTGGGCTTAGCTAGATTCTTTTTCTTTTTTATCCTAAAATACTCCCTATTCCTTGCCGATGACAAGCACACCCAAAACATGGTACTTGGTGATTTGTTGTGTTGGATTTGCCTCAAACATAATGCTTTTTCAGGACAAAAAGTAAATTTCTTTGCCACATATCTTGCAGTATAACTTTATTACCTTGGAATATTTTTATTCTGTACAGGCTTCCTTTTCAGTCTGTCATTTAGGTTAGTATTGTGGAGTAACTACAATGTTGTTGAGCCATCCTCAGTTTTCTCCTATCACAGCCGTTTAAATCTGTAACTGGTTTTAAATCATCATTGGCCTCATGGTGAAATCCCTGAGCGGATTCCTTCCTCTCCGTCAACTGAGTTAGGAAGGACGCCTGTATCTTTGTAGTGATTGGATGTATTGTACAGATACAACATCCAAAGTGTAATTAATAACTTCACCATGTTCAAAGGGATATTCAAACATTTTTTACCCATCTACCAATAGGTGCCATTCTTTGCGAGGCATTGAATCTGTGTTTGAAATTCACTGCTCGACTTATGTATGTGTGAGGTACAGAGATGGGGTAGTCGTTCAAAAATGTTAAACACCATTATTCCACACACAGTTAGTCCATGCAAATGATCTGACTTGTTAAGCACATTTTTACTCCTTAAGGTAATTAGGCTTGCAATAACAAAAGGCTTGAATACTTATTGACTCAAGACATTTCAGCTTTTAATTTTTATTCATTTAGAAAAATCAACATTAGCATTGGCTCGCGAAACTACCTCTAACTTCCTTCATACTGCAAAATGGGTTTTGCAGGCCTCCACTTTGCTAGTTTTGGGGTCAATTGTGTTGATATTTCTGGGGTAGTCTTTTGAATTGTCCTGCCATCTACTGTATAATCCAGAATGTATCTCCCAGGTTTGGAGAAACAGACAGTAATCCGTCAACCTATACCGGGGGTTAAAGTACTCCATCATAGGTATGAGTCCAGCCTCGATGACGTTTGTAGTCTAGCCCTTCTTTGTCCCGTCTGACCCGTCACCAGATATACCAGGCCAGACTCACAGGACTAATGGCGGATCCAACCAGAGCAGTAGAAACAGTGTATATGTGAATAACTTGGCTCGACCCCGGGTCGTCAGTGTTCTACAAGACTGTGATTGCCCTCGAAACTAAAACCTAAAGCTAAAACTGAGCTACATATTCTGTACGTCCGACCCCAGTGACGTCTGTAATCCAGCCCCACTCTGTCTGTCCCATAACCAGGAGCTGAGCTCTCTTCTCTTTTTTTCCCAGCCCAACAGATATGCCAGGCCAGAATAACAGATCCCAACAGATATACAAAGCCAGACTAACAGCCCAACAGATATACCAGGCTGGACTAACAGAGCCCGACAGATATACCAGGCCAGAATAACAGAGCCCGACAGATATACCAGGCCGGACTAACAGACCCGACAGATATACCAGGCCGGACTAACAGAGCCCGACAGATATGCCAGGCCGGACTAACAGAGCCCGACAGATATACCAGGCCGGACTCACAGGACTAGGTCACGCTGCTGTACTAAACAGGATTGATAGTAGACATGCCAGGAAACTAGAGGGGGTGGATCCAAACACATACTTCCTCTGATGTTCAGTCCCAAACACCCCCGCTGGCTCGTTGGTTCAGGTCCGCCTGAACTTCTTCCAATCTACAGAGGATTGGGATGAGTGATTCATGTAAAATGAAGTTTGAATATTAACAAAGGGGGAAATCTAACATCTCCTTGTTGTTCTTGACGCTAGCAAGCAAGCAAGTGACAGAGCCGGGTTGTGTGTTTCTTAAAAAGGAAGACTACATATTTAAACAGATTGTGAAAACAATTCCATCTGTCGACTTTGGCTCCTCCTCCACCACTCAGCAGATGGAACACTTATCATTATAAATGCTAACTGCTAGATGGTAGAACCACTGCCAGTTGGCTGCTTCACTTCAGTCCTCCCTACCTCCATCTCACCCTTCCTCGCTCCCTTCGAAGCCACTTCTCCTGCCTGCGGCGTTCGTGTGGGTGGGGCCCAGAGTATGAGTTTGTTTAACTATTTGCTCTCTATACTTGTTGACTCCATTAAGGTAATCTATGAAAGGCTAGGGAAAGATCAACACAAATCCAATGCAGAATTCAGTGCAATGCAGACTAACATAAAACGTTATTAAAATAAGATATAAGGTAAAATGTGCACACACACACGTACACACACAGCGTACCTACTCAGCATACCTAATCAGAGTCTCTGCTCAGGTGAGGAAATATTAACTGGGGGCAGTTTGTATGACTCTGAGCTAAATCAATCTTTTAATTAAGTACATCATTGCATCTTTAACAGCCATGAATCATTTCACAGCACCATGCAGGATTAGAGAAGTTAACGGAGCGGAGGACCCAGTGGTAACTAGATGTAGTAACTTAATTCTCATCATCATTCTCACTAGACTAATGGCATATGTTCATACAGGATGTTCCTGTGTAATCATGGAGGGGTGTTAGAGCAGGGCCATGCTTCATCACCACCCCATTACACACACTGTCACACAGAAGATTCTAGAAGAAGAAGCAATGATTACCAAACCTTTGAAAATGCTGCATGGTTTTGGTCTGGAATGATTCGTTTTGGAGATATAGGCCTGAAAATGTGAGATATTGTCAGTAGATTATATTACAAGAAGCAAAGACCAAGCTTCCTTAAAAATGCTGTATAGTGTGGGCCGGAACTGATGGTTCTGAGATGTAATGATTCAATGAGTTTTGAAAAGACAGAGTATATGGCAAAAAACAAATGGAAAATAAAAGTGTCCATAAAATGTATATAGGTCCAGAACCTTTGTGAAACAGCACAGTTAAAAATATATGACAAAATAGAAATGGTCTTCAGAGATGGAGGGGTTGATGAAAGATGGGATAATAAAAAATAAAAAAAAAGAATAACTTTGTAAAATACATTGTGTCCGTCAAATGTATATATTATGTATCAGCTGGAAGTAGAAGCCTAACTGGTGTTGTCCATTAGTTTACTCCAATTAGGGAAGGGGTGGTAGGGTTAGGGGATAATAGTAAAGGAAAATATATTTAAAGATTTGTGTGTGTTATATATATATATATACACTGCTCAAAAAAAATAAAGGGAACACTTAAACAACACAATGTAACTCCAAGTCAATCACACTTCTGTGAAATCAAACTGTCCAATTAGGAAGCAACACTGATTGACAATAAATGTCACATGCTGTTGTACAAATGGAATAGACAACAGGTGGAAATTCTAGGCAATTAGCAATACACCCCCAATAAAGGAGTGGTTCTGCAGGTGATAACCACAGACCACTTCTCAGTTCCTATGCTTCCTGGCTGATGTTTTGGTCACTTTTGAATGCTGGCGGTGCTTTCACTCTAGTGGTAGCATGAGACGGAGTCTACAACTCACACAAGTGGCTCAGGTAGTGCAGCTCATCCAGGATGGCACATCATGCGAGCTGTGGCAAGAAGGTTTGCTGTGTCTGACAGCGTAGTGTCCAGAGCATGGAGGCGCTACCAGGAGACAGGCCAGTATATCAGGAGACGTGGAGGAGGCCGTAGGAGGGCAACAACCCAGCAGCAGGACTGCTACCTCCGTCTTTGTGCAAGGAGGAGCAGGAGGAGCACTGCCAAAGCCCTGCAAAATGACCTCCAGCAGGCCACAAATGTGCATGTGTTTGCTCTAACGGTCAGAGGGCCGACGTCCACAGGTGGGGGTTGTGCTTACAGCCCAACACCGTGCAGGACGTTTGGCATTTGCCAGAGAACACCAAGATTGGCAAATTCCCCACTGGCGCCCTGTGCTCTTCACAGATGAAAGCAGGTTCACACTGAGCACATGTGACAGACGTGACAGTCTGGAGACGCCGTGGAGAACGTTCTGCTGCCTGCAACATCCTCCAGCATGACCGGTTTGGCTGAGTGTCAGTCATGGTGTGGGGTGGCATTTCTTTGGGGGGCCTCCATGTGCTCGCCAGAGGTAGCCTGACTGCCATTAGGTACCGAGATGAGATCCTCAGACCCCTTGTGAGACCATATGCTGGTGCGGTTGGCCCTGGGTTCCTCCTAATGCAAGACAATGCTAGACCTCATGTGGCTGGAGTGTGTCAGCAGTTCCTGCAAGAGGAAGGCGTTGATGCTATGGACAGGCCCGCCCGTTCCCCAGACCTGAATCCAATTGAGCACATCTGGGACATCATGTCTCGCTCCATCCACCAACCCCACGTTGCACCACAGACTGTCCGGGAGTTGGCGGATGCTTTAGTCCAGATCTGGGAGGAGATCCCTCAGGAGACCATCCGCCACCTCATCAGGAGCATGCCCAGGCGTTGTAGGGAGGTCATACAGGCACGTGGAGGCCACACACACTACTGAGCCTCATTTTGACTTGTTTTAAGGACATTACATCAAAGTTGGATCAGCCTGTAGTGTGGTTTTCCACTTTAATTTTGAGTGTGACTCCAAATCCAGACCTCCATGGGTTGATAAATTTGATTTCCATTGATAATTTTTGTGTGATTTTGTTGTCAGCATATTCAACTATGTAAAGAAAAAAGTATTTAATAAGAATATTTCATTCATTCAGATCTAGGATGTGTTATTTTAGTGTTCCCTTTATTTTTTGAGCACAGATGAAATATAAATATATACACACACACACACACACACACACACACACACACACACACACACCAGTCAAACGTTTGGACACACCTACTCATTCAAGGGTTTTTCTTTATTTTTACTATTTTCTACATTGTCAAATTATAGTGAAGACATCACAACTATGAAATAACACATATTGAATCATGTAGTAACCAAAAAAGTGTTAAACAAATCTAAATATATTTTATATTTGACATTCTTCAAAGTAGCCACCCTTTGCATTGATGATCGCTTTGCACACTCTTGGCGTTCTCTCAACCAGATTCATGAGGTAGTCACCTGGAATGCATTTTAATTAACAGGTGTGCCTTGTTAAAAGCTAATTTGTGGAATTTCTTTGCTCCTTAATGCGCTTGAGCCAATTAGTTGTGTTGTGACAAATTAGAGGTGGTATACAGAAGATATCCGTATTTGGTAAAATACCAAGTCCATATTATGGCAAGATTACAGCTCAAATAAGACTTAACGGTCAGTCAATCCGGAAAATTTGAAGAACTTTGAATGTTTCTTCATGTGCAGTCGCAATGACCATCGAGCACTATGATGAAACTGGCTCTCGTGAGGACCGCCACAGGAAAGGAAGACCTAGAGTTACCTCTGCTGCAGAAGATACGTTCAATAGAGTTAACTGCACCTCAGATTGCAGCCCAAATAAATGCTTCACAGAGTTCAAGTAACAGACACATCTCAACATCAACTGATCAGGGGAGACTGTGTGAATCAGGCCATCATTGTCGAATTGCTGCAAAGAAACCACTACTAAAGGACACCAATAAGACGAAGAGACTTGCTTTTTTATTTATTTTTTACTTAACCTTTTATTTAACTGGGAAAGTCAAGTTCTTGGGCCAAGAAACACGAGTAATGGACATTAGACTGGTGGAAATCTGTCCTTTGGTCTGATGAGTCCAAATTTGAGATTTTTGGTTCCAACCGCTGTGTCTTTGTGAGACGTAGATTAGGTGAAGAGATGATCTCCCCATGTGTGGTTCCCACCGTGAAGCGTGGAGGAGGAGGTGTGATGGTGTGGGGGTGCTTTGCTGGTGACACTATGTGATTTATTTAGAATTGAAGGCACACTTAACCAGCATGGCTACCACAGCATTCTGCAGCGATGCACCATCCCATCTGGTTTGCAGATGGGACTATAATTTTTTTTTATAGTCTTAGTGGGACTATAATTTGTTTTTCAACAGGACAATGACCCTACACACCTCTAGGCTTTTGTAAGGGCTATTTGACCAAGAAGGAGAGTGATGGAGTGCTGCATCAGATGACCTGGACTCCACAATCACCCGACCTCAACCCAACAAAGATGGTTTGGGATGAGTTTGAAAAGTTTGGAAAAGCATTCCAGGTGAAGCTGGTTGAGGGAATGCCAAGAGTGTGCAAAGCTGTCATCAAGGCAAAGGGGGGTTACCTTGAAGAATCTAAATACTTTTTTGGTTACTACATGATTATATATGTGTTATTTCATAGTTTTGAAGTATTCACTATTATTATGAAAGAGTTCAATTAAAGAAAAACCCTTAAATGATTTGGTGTGTCCAAACTTTTGACTGGTACTGTGTGTGTGTGTGTGTGTGTGTGTGTGTGTGTGTGTGTGTGTGTGTGTGTGTACAGTCGTGGCCAAAAGTTTTGAAAATGACACAAATATTAATTTTCTCAAAGTCTGCTGCCTCAGTTTGTATGATGGCAATTTGCATGTACTACAGAATGTTATATAGAGTGATCAGATGAATTCCAATTAATTGCAAAGTCCCTCTTTGCCATGTAATGAAATGAATCCCCCCAAAAACATTTCCACTGCATTTCAGCCCTGCCACAAAAGGACCAGCTGACATCATGTCAGTGATTCTCTCGTTAACACAGGTGTGAGTGTTGATGAGGTTGGAGATCACTCTGTCATGCTGATTGAGTTCAAATAACAGACTGGAAGCTTAAAAAGGAGGGTGGTGCTTGGAATCATTGTTCTTCCTCTGTCAAACATGGTTACCTGCAAGGAAACACATGCCGTCTTCATTGCTTTGCACAAAAAGGACTTCACAGGCAAGGATATTGTTGCCAGTAAGATTGCACCTAAATCAACCATTTCTCGGATCATCAAGAACTTCAAGGAGAGTGGTTCAATTGTTGTGAAGGAGGCTTCAGGGCGCCCAAGAAAGTCCAGCAAGCCCCAGGACCGTCTCCTAAAGTTGATTCAACTGCGGGATCGGGGCACCACCAGTACAGAGCTGCACGCACAGTGAGGCGAAGACTTTTGGAGGATGGCCTGGTGTCAAAAAGGGCAGCAATGAAGCCACTTTTCTCCAGGAAAAACATCAGGGACAGACTGATATTCTGCAAAAGGTACAGGGGTTGGACTGCTGAGGACTGGGTTAAAGTAATTTTCTCTGATGAATCCCCTTTCCGATTGTTTGGGGCATCTGGAAAAAGCTTGTACGGAGAAGACGAGGTGAGTGCTACCATCAGTCCTGTGTCATGCCAACAGTAAAGCATCCTGTGACCATTCATGTGTGGGGTTGCTTCTCAGCCAAGGGAGTGGGCTCACTCACAATTTTGCCTAAGAACACAGCCATGAATAAAGAATGGTACCAACACATCCTCCGAGAGTAACTTCTCCCAAACATCCAGGAACAGTTTGGTGACGAACAATGCCTTTTCCAGCATGATGGAGCACCTTGCCATAAGACAAAAGTGATAACTAAGTGGCTCAGGGAACAAAACATCGATATTTTGGGTCCATGGCCAGGAAACTCCCCAGACCTTAATCCCATTGAGAACTTGTGGTCAATCCTCAAGAGGCAGGTGGACAAACAAAAACCCACAAATTCTGACAAACTTCAAGCATTGATTATGCAAGAATGGGCTGCCGTCAGTCAGGATGTGGCCCATAAGTTAATTGACAGCATGCCAGGGAGGATTGCAGAGGTCTTGAAAAAGAAGGGCCAACACCTCAAATATTGACTCTTTGCATCAACTTCATGTAATTGTCAATAAAAGCCTTTGACACTTATGAAATGCTTGTAATTATACTTCAGTATTCCATAGTACATCTGACAAAAATATCTAAAGACACTGAAGCAGCAAACTTTGTGGAAATTAATATTTGTGTCATTCTGAAAACTTTTTGCCACGTATGTGTGTGTATTCCCCAAAATAATAAATATATGGCAGATTGGAAATTACACAGACAAGTAGATTGTAGCTTCCATCAATGCATCTGTAGTATTAAAGCTGACCTCCCTCCCATGGGTATATAAGTGGAATATAACTGTCAGGCTCTGTGTAGGAAGTCCTTCACATCTCCTCCATACTCTGTGACATTGAGGGCACATGTTGAGTTAGAAGGGCACTACCCTCCAGTAGGCAGTGTACTCAGTCAGCAGGCCCTGAACATGGGCCAGAGGAGGCTGAGCTGCACCACAGAGTGGCAATGGGCCATCTTACCTCTGTGGCCCTACACACACACACACACACACACACACTCCAACACTCATCCTAATGCAGGGGCCAGCGGGAGGTCGATTAGCCAGCCCTGATTAATTGAAACTGGGCTTTAACGCTGTGCCAGCACTGGGGTGCCCTGGTAAAAGCATAGAAAATGCAAAGCAGGTCCCTTTCAGCGGCTGCCATCGCACGCCTTGCGTTTGAAGATAAATGCAGAATTGAAGCTCCTCGACTGGAGCGGACGCAGCGAGAGGAAATCAGAAAAAGCCAGCTTAATCCCAGAGTACTTCCAGCAGCAGGGTCCTCAGCCAAGCGTTCTTCTGGGCACGCCGCTTTATGCGAGCTAACAGAAAAACACATTAACCCAGACCTCCTCAACACAGCACAGCCGTCAATACTGCTGCTGCTCCACTCTACACCACCTTCGCCCCTCTTCCCTCCCCCTTTCTCTCCCTTCCCTCCATCTCTCTGACATAACAGATACACGTCCAGAAGGAGAAGACATTTATGGTTGTTTTTTGTGTTCATTTTTGTCTATTTGAAAAGGAAGAACAGATTGTTTTTGTGTTGTCTGAGAGGGAGACAGACAGACAGACACTAGGGTGTTCTCTGACTCCTGCTAGGCAGCCAAGCAATGAGTGGCCACAGAGGAGTGTTCCTCAGGCTCTCTCCTTCCAGGTGTGGAGGGGGTTGGTTATTGACAGTCTAAAAACAAAAGACTGGGGAAAATATAAAATGGAAGAGGACTGGAGAGTGTTTTTCTCCCCTCCTCTCTCTGATGACTATCTGTTATGTTCCTTCAGGGAGCTGAGACTGGGAGGGAGGATGGAGGGGAGGCAGGGGCTGGGGCAGTATATCGGAAGAGGATCAGGGTATGGTGGCTGTAGATAAGTGGGATCCATGAAGAGGTGGAGGGAGGGAGCAGCCATATCCCGACAGCTTTCTCTCGCACTCTCTCTCTGCCTCTCCCTTTCCCGCTCCCTTCTCTCTCACTCTCTCTCTCTCGTGCAACTGACAGGCAGTGTTACTCTAGCTATGAATAGGACCTGGTCCACAGGCAGCACTGTGTGGCTCTCTTGTCTTGTATGGCCAGAGGTAAAACAGAACACCAGCCTCACGGCATTAGAGGATTAAATACAGAACAAACAAACAAAAAATGTCTTTGGAAATCAATTGATGCTTTCTGTGGTATTGTTGCAAAATGCAGAGAGCACAGTGGATTTTCTTTATTTGACAAACGGCTGAGGGAGCAGACGACGTCATAAGCAAACTTCCACTGGCTCCTGAGTCCTTTGGATAACAAGCAAGCAATAAATAAAGTTAGATTTGTCTGATGCTGCCAATACTTTGTGGAGCATAATATCTAATTAAGTCAAATTATTATTTTGACAGATTCTCAGACAAAATACCAATAACTAATGATTTGCCTGATAACTCAACAACTCAAAGTGGAGAAACATTGACATTTTCCACAAGTGACCATGCTGTGACCTTGTGCCCTTGCATGGCTAGCTGATAATCTGTCAAGGCTCAAGAGACTGACCAGAGCTGGGGTCAATTATCTCTCATCAACTCACACAGATCAATCAATTAGCAAATAAATGACCACACAATTCTAGCTTAGTTAAGACGGACTGCAATGAAACACATTATGTATTCCACAGAGAACCAGAGGGCAGAAGAGGAAGAGGGTGTCCATCTGTGAAGAAGAGCAGTTTGAAGTGCAGGTATGTCACTGTTCTACTTTGTTACCAAACATTCCTCCATCTCCTAACCTCCCTGACACACTCACAACTAGTGCATACACACCCCATGTGTTACATACAGTACTACTCTATTCACCTGGATTTTTCTCTTTCTTAACACCTCTTCTACACCATTAACACACTCACACAGCATTGTGGCTCTAATCAGCCTGTGTGTTTCCATAGGAACCTGCTCTACGTGAACGGCGTCAGCGTCAGTCTGTAATGCAGAAGAAGACCCCTAAAGCCGACGACACCAGGACTGACTGTACCTCCTGCAAAGGACCCGGGGACAACGAGAACCTTGTCAGGTGGGTCACAGTGTGTGTGAAGGGAGGGGATGTGTGTGGAGGTGAGGAGAGAGGGCGGAAGGAGGTCTGTGTGCATGCGTGTATTCAAATGTGTGTGTGTGTGTGTGTGTGTGTGTGTGTGTGTGTGTGAACACCTGTGTGTGTGTGTGTGTGTGTGTGTGTGAGGAGCTGTATCCTCCTGAAGATTAAAGTTCAGTCTTCATTAGGCCTTGCGTAGGCTGAGCGAGGGGGGGCTGGTGAGCAGGGCTGAGGCCAGCAGCTCTATAGAACACCTCTTTTGAGCTGCCAACTGCATTTACACACATCATCAAGATGTAATGAACAACCTGATCTGCCCTTGTCTCCCATCAGAGGTTCAACTGTCTCACGCTGCTTAAACAGGGCCGGAACTTTACTACATCCCTCAATAGTGTGTGAATTAAAGCAGTCAGCATTAACACACTGTAAACTGACTGATTTATCAGAGTGTATTTATTTCTGAGTGTATAGACCACTGTAGTTGCCTTCCATATGACCTACAAACTGTGACTGTCATCAGCTGAGTTTGCAACAGATTTTCATGCGAATATTCTAAAATGTGCATTTTCCCACCAGAGATGTTTCCATCAGACTGTTGGTGGATAAAAGGCTGTGTGTGATGACGTAGTGCACATAAAATAGATTTTACCGTTAAATTCCCATGTAGCAAATGAAAAATACAAGTTAAATGGGTTTCCATCTCATTTACTGATGGTTTTGCAAGAAAACTGTTGCATTATATAACAAATGTGCCCACTCTGGTCTTGTCACATGTGCTCTAGCCAACAGCTCACAGATACAGTGCGGGTAGACTAGTCTACATGATGAGATTATAATGGATAAGAGCGATATTATTTGTATTTGTCAAACGGCAGCCAAGCATCCATCATCATGTCACCAGAATAAGACCCTCAGTATTTATTGGAAAGGAGCATGAAGTTCATCATAACTTATTTCATCTGTAGCCTAATAAACTGCATGCTTTCCCGAGTCGTAGTGGGAGGACCACACAACATATCGCGTGACTCCAAGTTTACTTCGATATGATGGTTATTATATCAATATTTGCACATAAAGGCGTTCCTGCCGCCCTTTCTCGCATAATACATTTTGACACAATAAGTTCCCACCATGTCGAAGAAACAAATCTAAACGTCTGTCGCCATTTCTAAAGTTGTACCAGCATTAATGCTTCCATTAGTCCGGTCGGGACTTTTTTCATGCGTCAGGTAATTAATCCGCATGGTTGGATGGAAACGTGGTCATAGGCTAATTTCAACTGAAAGCGTATGATACATTCACTTTATTACTCCATAAGGTTCTTTCTGTGAGCTGTATTAGTTATCAGTGTTTAAGGTTAAGCTAATAATGTGTGGTTCTGTCAGTGTTTTATAGGTTAAGGAGGTCGGGGGCTGTGAGGTGTGCTGCCTGCCCTGACTCTTTCTATCTTTGCATTGCACAGGTTGTGAGAGCCGGGGCAGACACCTCTCCTCACCTCCCCACACCTAGACACTGCTGGACAGATGAGAGAGAGAAGCAGACCTTTGGCTTAGAGACAGAGAGGGACTTAATTACGTGGAAGAATGACGGCGGCGGGTGTGGGATCAGATGGCCATCTTTGACGTTCACAACCATGGTCGTCTTCATGACCCAAATTGGACCACCGACTGGCCGTCCAATTAAAATTGAGGGAGAGAGGCAGAAATTGAAATTAACTTTGAGGAATTCTAAAATACTTGCGCAAATAAAATGCTGGCAGGTTCAGTATTACTGAACTGGTCATTCTTGTAAGAAAGGACATGTTGGTCTTATTGGACAGGCCCTTTGTGATCGTCATTGTCATCTCTAAGGGCCCTTCTATAAGGACTATGGCCTAACTGGACTAAGGAGTGATTCCCCCTCTCTCTCTCGCTCTCTCATCCATTCTATGATGCCACTTCACTCGTTTGACCTCCCTGAGCATCTTATCACCACATCCAATCAGTTGTATTGACTCGTCATTTGTGGTCCAATCACATGGTGTTTTCCTCAGTAAAGGCCTTTAATTGGAGATGCACTTGAACTTAGGCTTTCATAATCTTCTTCTAGTGTTGTCATCAGATAGAACTTTCTAGAGTAGAGGACTAGTAGACCTTGAAAGAGTAGTGGTTTTTAGTAGAATGATTGCCCTTTCTGGCTTTTCAGAAGTAAGTTGCCGCTTAGCCTCTACAGCAGCCTAAGGTTTAACATAATAATTATAGCAACATTTGTATGAATGGTTATTGTAACTTCTAATGTGTGAGTGTACAGTAGATGTCTAGGCATCTTAGTCTCCCTTCCTCTCATTAGTATTTTAATGTGACAGTTTAACTGACACTTCTTTAAAAGCAGCCCAGCTCTGTGTATGTGTGTGCGCATCTCCCCAGTGCCCCATAGTGAGTGCTGACAACTGAGCAGCTGCCATGTGGTCTGTCTGTCTGTCAGGGTCCTTGACAGAAGTGTCACAGTTTGCCCTCACATGTCACTCCTCCACTCACCCCCATCCCAGGACCCTCTATCTATGTCGCTCCTTTTCTCTTCCCCTCATCTGTCTGGGGACCCTATATGCATGCCACTGGGGGCTGCCAAACCTCACATAATGCTTAGGTCCACTGGAAAATCTGCTGAGGAAATATATTTGGTGGTTTTCCTGTGGAGATTAGAAAGTCCTCCTCATCTTCGTTCTCCCTCTACCTCCTCATCCTCTTCTGCCTCCTCCACAACAAATTTAGAGGACTGTCCATGAGATACAGCTAACCAGCTAACCTTACTCAAGCTAATCCTTCTCAAGCTAACCTTACTACAGCTAACCAGCTAACCTTACTACAGCTAACCAGCTAACCCTACCACAGCTAACAAGCTAACCTTACTACAGCTAAACCTACCACAGCTAACCAGCTAAACTTACTACATCTGACCCTACTCCAGCTAACCCTACTTCAGCTAAACAGCTAACCCTACTCCAGCTAACCCTGCTACAGCTAACCCTGCTACAGCTAACCCTGCTACAACTAACCAGCCAACCTTACTACAGCTAACCCTACTACAGCTAACCCACTACAGCTAACCAGCTAACCCACTACAGATAACCAGCTAACCCTACTCCAGCTAACCAGCTAGCCAGTTAACCCTACTACAGCTAAACATACTGCAGATAATCAGCTAAGCCTACTCCAGCTAACCAGCTAGCCAGTTAACCCCACTACAGCTAAACATACAACAGCTAATCAACTAACCCTAGTACCACTAACCCTATTCCAGCTAGTACTACTAAAGTAGACCCTACTCCAACTAACCAGCTAGCCAGCTAACGCTACTGCAGCTAATCAGCTAAGCCTACTCCAGCTAGCCAGTTAACCCCACTACAGCTAAACATACAACAGCTAATCAACTAACCCTAGTACCACTAACCCTATTCCAGCTAGTACTACTACAGCTAACCCTACTCCAACTAACCAGCTAGACAGTTAACCCTACTACAACTAACCCTGCTAATCAGCTAACCCTACTACAGCTAACCCTACTCCAGCTAACCAGTTAACCCTACTACAGCTAATCAGCTAACCCTACTCCAGTTAACCCTACTACAACTAAACTTACTACAATTAACCAGTTAACCCTACTACAGCTAAACTTACTCCAGCTAACCTGTTAACCCTACTACAGCTAACCCTACTGCAGCTAATCAGCTAACCCTACTCCAGCTAACCAGTTAACCCTACTACAGCTAAACTTACTCCAGCTAACCTGTTAAGCCTACTACAGCTAACCCTACTGCAGCTAATCAGCTAACCAGCTAACCCTACTCCAGCTAACCCTACTGCAGCTAATTAGCTAACCCTACTCCAGCTAACCAGTTAACCCTACGACAGATAAACTTACTCCAGCTAACCAGTTAACCTACTCCAGCCCTACCATGCATGGCTCTGTATCTAACCATTAGGGCTAGGCTATGGCCAACTCTGTATCTAACCATTAGGCCTAGGGCTAGACTATGGTCAACTCTGTATCTAACCATTAGGCCTAGGCTATGGCCAACTCTGTATCTAACCATTAGGCCTAGGGCTAGGCTATGGCCAACTCTGTATTTAACCATTAGGTCTAGGGCTAGACTATGGTCAACTCTGTATCTAACCATTAGGCCTAGTGCTAGACTATGGTCAACTCTGTATCTAACCATTAGGCCTAGGGCTAGGCTATGGTCAACTCTGTATCTAACCATTAGGCCTAGGCTATGGTCAACTCTGTATCTAACCATTAGGCCTAGGGCTAGACTATGGTCAACTCTGTATCTAACCATTAGGCCTAGGGCTAGACTATGGCGAACTCTGTATCTAACCATTAGGCCTAGGGCTAGACTATGGCGAACTCTGTATCTAACCATTAGGCCTAGGGTTAGGCTATGGCTAACTCTGTATCTAACCATTAGGCCTAGGGTTAGGCTATGGTCAACTCTGTATCTAACCATTAGGCCTAGGGCTAGACTATGGCGAACTCTGTATCTAACCATTAGGCCTAGGGCTAGACTATGGCGAACTCTGTATCTAACCATTAGGCCTAGGGTTAGGCTATGGCTAACTCTGTATCTAACCATTAGGGCGATAGTAGCCTACAGTAAATGTACTTTTAACCTGAGAATATGTTATGTGTTCCAACAGTTTAGAATGTGTGAACAAACACCTTATTAGCTGTGTTGTGTGATCGGTGTGTACAGTATTTATTGACAAGCCAAGCTTTTTTGTGTATTTTATTTGTGCCTTCACACTTGATTTTATATCATAATATGCGTTTTGTTATTACTGTGTTATGAAGAAAATGAGTTAAGCTCACTATTGAGTAGGAACCTTAAAGGACTCCTTGCTAAACATATTCATTGTTAATATATTTGTTTACACACATGCCTATATGTGATTAGTATTCGTTTACATACATTTCTATATGTGATTATTTATAACATGTTGTGGTATTACCACATTGGGTAAAAGTAACTGTGATTTATAGAGTACGAATATTGCTACTCATATGTGTGTATGTGAAGTTTCCCGGCCTCCCGGCCCCTATAGCTCTCAGCATTAAAGCTTTAATAAACTCTTGACTTTTTCACCTTATCACCATAGTGATAAATGAGAGTTACACAGCTAATTACACTGAACCAAAATATTAACGCAATTTGTAAAGTAATTGGTCCCATGTTTCCATGCGCACAAAAATATTATTTCTCTCAGATTTTTTGGTTTACATCCCTATTAGTGAGCATTACTCCTTTGCCAAGATACTCCATCCACCTGACAGTTGTGGTATGTCAAGAATCTGATTAAACAGCATGATCATTACACAGGTGCAGCTTATGCTCAGGACAATAAAAGGCCACTCTAAAATGTGTAGTTTGTCACACAACAGAATGCCACAGATGTCTCAAGTTTTGAGGGAGTTTGCAATTGGCATGCTGACTGCAGGAATGTCCACCAGAGCTGTTGCCAGCGAGTTGAATGTTAATTTCTTTACCAAAGGCTGCTTCCAAGGTCGTTTTAGAGAATATGACAGAATGTCCAACCAGCCTCTCAACCGGAGACCACGTCTAACCACGCCAGCCCAGGACCTCCTCTTCCGGCTTCTTCACCTATGGGATTGTCTGAGACCAGCCACCCGGACAGCTGATGAAACTGTGGGTTTGCACAACCAAATAATTTCTGCACAAACTGTCAGAAACCATCTCAAGGAAGCTCATCTGAGTGCTCGTTGTCCTCACCAGGATCTTGACCTGACTGCAGTTAGGCGTCGTAACCAAGTTCAATGGGAAAATGCTCACCTTCGATGGCCACTGGCACGCTGGAGAAGTGTGATCTTCACGGATGAATCCTGGTTTCAGCTGTACCGGGCAGATGGCAGACAGTGTGTGTATGGTGCGACAGGTTTGCTGATATTAACATTGTGAATAAGGGTGTCCCATGGTGGTAGTGAGGTTATGGTATGGGCAGGCATAAGCTACGGACAACGAACACAATTGCATTTTATCGATGGCAATTTGAATGCACAGAAATACCAAGATGAGATCCTGAGGCCCATCGTCGTGCCATTCATCCGTCGCCATCACCTCATGTTTCAGCATGATAATTCATGGTCCCATGTCGCAAGGATCTGTACACAATTCCTGGAAGCTGAAAATGTCCCAGTTGGCCTGCATACCCACCAGCCCGGTAACCCATTGAGCATATTTGAGATGCTCTAGATCAGTGGTTCCCAAACTTTTTATAGTCCCGTACCCCTTCAAACATTCAACCTCCAGCTGCATACCCCCTCTAGCACCAGGGTCAACGCACTCTCAAATGTTGTTTTTTGCCATCATTGTAAGCCTGCCACACACATTTATTAAACATAAGAATGAGTGAGTTTTTGTCACAACCCGGCTCGTGGGAAGTGACAAAGAGCTCTTATAGGACCAGGGCACAAATAATAATAATCCATAATTTTGCTCTTTATTCAACCATCTTACATATAAAACCTTATTTGTTCATCGAAAAATATGAATAACTCACCACAGGTTAATGAGAAGGGTGTGCTTCAAAGGATGCACATAACTCTGCAATGTTGGGTTGTATTGGAGAGAGTCTCTCACATAGGTACGTGGTGGCCTAGAAGGCCAACATCCCAGGGTCACCTCTTCACTGTTGACGTTGAGACTGGTGTTTTGCGGGTACTATTTAATTAATCTGCCAGTTGAGGACTTGTGAGGCGTCTGTTTCTCAAACTAGACACTCTAATGTACTTGTCCTCTTGCTCAGCTGTGCACCGGGGCCACCCACTCCTCTTATTCTGGTTAGAGCCAATTTGTGAAGGGAGTAGTACACCCCGTTGTACGAGATCTTTAGTTTCTCCAATGTGTCTGGCACCAGATGGATAGGCAGCAACAACAAAAAATACAGTCAGAGTTGGGCCCAGACCTGGATTCAAACACTATTTGAAATTATTCAGCAAACGCTGAAAGTATTTGAAAGATTTCAAATGGATGTTGAACCCAGGACTGGAAGAGAAGAACTCCGTGTTGGGCCAATAGAAAGGCAGACAGACAGGCAGCAGTGTCACTTTGAGGTTGAGACTCAGAGAGATGGAATCAGCACAGCGTAGAGAACTGTAACTGCCCCAATCCCTCATTCTCCCTGCTTCCCTCTCTCAGCCCCTCTTAGCCCAGGGTCCACAGAGACACGGGGAGCAGGCCTAAACGGAGGGAAGCTACAGCTGTGTTCTGACCATGGGGATGAGTAAGTCTGAGACAAGGACTGGGTGAGGGAGGGAGGGAGAGAAAGGAGAAGGGAGGTTCTGGAAGAGCAGTAACCTTTGGGATGATGAGTGCGTTTCCCATTACCGTCCTGACACAGGATCCGCAGAGATGATTTAATGGCGGCATTTTGTTTTTGCTGACTTCATTCCTTTTTTTCTTCTCCTCCACCATTAAAAGAGAAGAGAAAAGGCATACCAGGCTAGGGCTGGGCTGCTGTGTGGGTAGAGTAGCCAAGCAGCTCAAGTCTATTATTCCCCAGCCAGCTTCTTCCTTCCCCTCTCTTATTCCACGGATTCCACCGTCGCAGTGTGTCCACTCACTTCCTGGTTGCACTTCCTTCCTCCTCTTATCCTTCTCTCCTTTTTTTATTCCCTTTTTCCTCCCCTCCTATGTCTCAGTGACTACAAACTAGGATGAATCACCTAACACCCAGAGGTGCCTTATATCCTAATAGTGTGGGGTTTGCCCCAGCGCGCAGACAGATGTACACTGTTAAGGAATGTGTGTGTGTGTGTGCGCCTGCCTGTGGGTCAGACTGTGTCTTCCTTTCTTGTAACAGAACATAAGGCCAGGGGGTGACAGCACAGAGAGGCCCCCAGTGAGCAGGCTGGGGCACTAGTTAGGTCAGTCAGAGGCTAGAGAGGTGAGGCTCTACCTGCAAAGCAGAGGCCACAGACCTGCTGGTGCTACTGCTCCAATCCACACACGCACACACACAAACTATGAACTCGGCCCACTGAGGCCCCCTGCTGGTGGACTAGGGGAACAGCAGCCTCATGGCCACCTAGGTGAATTATCAGTCCCTGGCAGCTCCAGACCTGGGTTCAAATCTATTTGAAGTCTTCAAAAAAAATTCAGAATTTGCTTTAGTCTGCCTCGAGTGCCAGTTGGGCAGGGTTTGCACTTTTTGACTGTTGTATTGGTTCCATTGCTCTAGGCAAAGTATTTGAACCCAGGTGAAGGCAGCTTGTGGCTAGCCCATTTCACTATAGTATCCTGTCTCCTTGTAGTGAGTGAGTTGTGTCCTAACGAGCTTGTAAATTCCTTGCAGTGGTGTCTCTGTCTCGCCGCATTCATTACCTCCTCCTGCCCACCTTGTAAAACAATGCCTCTTTAATAATGTCTCAGCACCGTCCCACTGCCCCGACACTAAATCAAAAAGTGAGAGGCTATAGGAGAAGACCGATAATCCACTCCCTCCGTTTCTATGAAGAGAATTCACAGAACTACTTTGTCACGGGGTGGGACGTGGGAGTCGATGGCTGAGCGCTTTGTGGCGCATTGATCTCCCGTCACGTGAACACCCTCCAGGTAATTGCACTGCCCTAGTGTGATAAATTCTTCCCGTTGTTTCAAATACTCTGGGGGCTTTGGCGCCGCACCGCTCCTCCTGCTCTGGCTCGTAAAGAAGAGAGAGTTGGGAGGCCTGGGATGAAGTAAATACGCCTTGACTGTTTCTATACATGGACTACACTTTGTCTTTGCATGTGGTGCAACAAAGACATAAATAAGTCACATATCAAAGGATCACCGGGCCGGATTCGATGTGTTGTCATCAGGGGCTTATTTGTTTTCTGTTCAACATTCTTTTAACCAAGGGAAGACTTTGTGAATGTTTTAAACAACAGTGATGGTTTTGATGATAAAGACGTTGATGTTGATAACAATGTTGAAGTTGTTGCTGCTGTTGGTGATGAGGAGCTTCATCCTGGAGTGTGATATTCAAGGCCAACCGAGGCCACGTTGTTTTCCATTTCCATTTAAAATACTGCATGCAGATTCATCCCCAAACAACTAAACAACATTTAATTACCACTAACAAACATTTAGCAAATTAATATTTTCTTGACTCGACTCATTAAAGTGTTTTCACCATTTATCTGATTTAGACTACACCCCTGTTATGTTGCACTTTGGTTGTCCAGCAGCTGTGCCATAACCACTAATATCACTCTCCACAGAGTAGAACCCCTGCATGTATACTGAACAAAAATATAAACGCAACATGGAAAGTGTTGGTCCCATGTTTCATGAGCTGAAATAAGATCCCAACGTCATTTTAGAGAATTTGGCAGTGTGTCCAACCGGCCTCACAACCGCAAATCACATGTAACCACACCAGCCCAGGACCTCCACATTTGGCTTCGTCACCTGTGGGATTGTCTGAGACCAGCCACCCGGACAGCTGAAACTGAGGAGTACTTCTTGTCTGTAATATAGTCCTTTTGTGGGGAAAGACTCATTCTGATTGGCTGGTCCTGGCTCACAAGTGGGTGGGCCTATGCCCTACTAGGCCCACCCATGGCTGCGGCCCTGCCCATTCATGTGAAATCCATAGATTAGGGCCTAATTTATTTGAATTTACATATTTCCTTATATAAACTGTAACTCAGTAAAATCATTGAAATTGTTGCATGTTGCGTTTTTTTTTTACTGTTAGGGCTTAAAGTGCATCGGAGTATTACTTTTTCTAAAATAATCTTATGATCATGTACCTGTGTGTACATTTACCTACACTGTAGATAAAACACTTATATTTTGGATCCCAACTGCAACCTAGTTGTCTAACCCAATGGTCTTATCTCAATTGAGTTAACCTGTTTGGGATAGGGGGCAGCATTTTCACGTTTGGATGAAAAGTGTGCCCAGAGTGAACTGCCTGCTACTCAGTCCCAGTTTCTAATATATGCATATTATTAGTAGATTTGGATAGAAAACACTCTGAAGTTTCTAAAACTGTTTGAATGATGTCTGTGAGTATAACATAACTCATATGGCAGGCGAAAACCTGGGAAAAATCCAACCAGGAAGTGGGAAATCTGAGGTTTGTAGTTTTTCAACTCTTGGCCTATCGAATATACAGTGTCTATGGGGTCAAATTGCACTTCCTAAGGCTTCCACTAGATGTCAACAGTCTTTAGAACCTTGTTTGATGCTTCTACTGTGAAGGAGGGGGGAATGAGAGGGGATTGAGTCAGTGGTCTGTCAGAGTGCCACGAGCTGGTCACGTGTTAGCTTGAGTTCCATTGCATTTCTGAAGACAAAGGAATTCTCCGGTTGGAACATTATTGAAGATTTATGTTAAAAGCATCCTAAAGATTGATTCTATACTTGTAGACATGTTTCTACGAACTGTAATATAACTTTTTTGACTTTTCGTCTGAACTAAGCGATCACGCATTGAACATTTGGATTACTGGGCTAAACGCTCAAACAAAAAGGAGGTATTTGGACATTGCACAAATCAAACATTTATTGTGGAACTGGAATTCCTGGGGGTGTATTCAGATGAAGATCATAAAAGGTAAGTGAATATTTATAATGCTATTTCTGACTTCTGTTGACTCCAACATGGCGGATATCTGTTTGGCTTGAATTGTTGTCTGAACGCCGTACTCAGATTATGGCATGGTTTGCTTTTCCGTAAAGTTCTTTTGAAATCTGAAACAGCGGTTGCATTAAGGAGAAGTATGTATTATTTTTGAATTTCGCGCACTGCCTTTTCAGCGGAATGTAGTCGAGGGGTTCCGCTAGCGGAAAAGGGGGGTTGTCGAGGGGTTCCGCTAGCCATAAAGAAAATGCTTTAAGCAGTAGTACTTGCCTACAGTTAAACGTCTGTAATTGCTCTGATTCCTTTAATATCCAATTATAACTCGCATGACTTAGGTACCCCGGGAATCAATTGGATCTGACTTCCTCCCAATGTCTCTATGGTAAAAAAAACTGAAATTATTCATTTAAATTAACTTTGAACGAGGATACACCTTCAAGTTAGCCAATGTACTGACTTCTGACTTAAACACATCCTTTTAACTTTAAACCCTGTGAATCCCCTTTCTTTGTGTCATATCCGTATAATCTCGCTAAAATGCCCTTTGATTTCATTTGGTCGTGTCTGTGTGTGAGGCATCGGCCGTGATCGCCTGTGGGTGAGGAGGAACAATTCTAGGAGGACCCCTGTAGGTGCCATACACTCCAGACCCTTTGAAGAAGGGAAATGTGATGTGAAGTTGAGAGATCTGTGATGAGAGCTGATCAAACCAAGGCTAATCCACCTGCTTGTCATCCCACTGATAGAGAAGGAGGGGGGAGGAGGGGGGAGAGAGGGAGATGGGGGGGGGGTGTACAGGGGAGGATGTGGCAGAGAGGAGGTCCTCTAAGAACTCCTGTAAGAGATTAAACAGCAGATGAAAGGGGATACGAGTCACCCGCCGAGGGCAACATGTGTAGCAGACAAAACCAATCAATCGCCCACCTCACACCCAATAAGATTACATCAATCAATAACCGCTCTTATGAGTGATTGGATTCTGTCTCCTTCCAGAGGAGAGGGAGGAGGGGAGACGAGCGAGCGGCTCAATTTTCCCAATGATTAAAGCGGCGACAAATTGGTTTGATAACATCAAGGACCTTGCTGTGGCTGAGTCTATAAGGGCAGTGTTCAGAGCAGATCGAGGTTGACCGACCACGTACAACAGACACAGTCAGTGAAGAGAAGGGTGGGATGGTGGGGCAACTGCATCACTTAGCTCTCAGACCAACTAGCCAATGACTGGCCTGCAGCACTAATCATTTATATGAGCTCAGTGAGGAAGAAGAGGAAAACAAGTGGTAGCATATACAATGAAAAAATAGTTGGCCTAAAACTGATCCTTGGGGGACACCATAGATAACTGTTATCATACCTATTGTAATTGCTGAGATATAACGTATGAATTGTGAAAAGAACACAGAATTGTTGTAAAATGTAAAAAAGAATAATACTCCTAGATATAAATGCATTTAATAAAAGATCCTGACTCAAATTGAATGAAAACAGAAAGTGATGCAGAAGAACAGAAAGGAAAGGTTACTTCCTCTTGAACTTATTGCAAAACGCAGGTCTCGTCATTTAGAATTCCTATTAACTAATAATCATCTCCTCACCAGCCAACAGCCAGCCAGTCTGCATCAATGAGCAGTGTTTTAATTCAAAGATGCTCACAGAGATACACAACAAACAGTACAATAGGTTCATTAAGGTAAAGTAATTAAAATAAGTAAACGGGGCAAAGTGTCATGCACACACACACACTCACCTAATAAAGAAGCCTCCTGTGAGTTGGGAGGTGTGTGTGTGTGTGTGTGTGTCTGTCTCCTCTCTCTTGGCCCTGTACAGATGGAGATTCATGATCAATCAATTGGTGGTTGTGTGCAACAATCGGAGAATAGCTCATTAGCGCCACAGACACACTGGTGGTCATTTGTCTTCTTTTCAATGAGGAGTCCAGAGGGTGCTTTAAATTCCCCTTGTTTCCTTGAGGCCGATATGCCTGCTCAGCCCATCCAGTGTGACTGCTTGCGTGTGTGTGTGGACCACCTACCTCTGCAGGTTCCCTGCTGATGTGCACCAGCTGCTTCTACAACTTAGTAAGATGCCAATTATCTACCAATGAAACTGTTACTCTGGTTTTAGTCAATTTAACAGGTTTAGGGCTGACACCGAATAAACTTGGTCCTGGACTAAAAACATGCATTAAGGCCCTGAAACCAGATATTGATGTGCAAATAGAGGACGTGTCATCCACACCCCATTCTCCACCCTAAAATTTACCCTACTGCATATTCCCTAAACACTATCACCAGTCACACACTCTCTGGCTTCATGCATATGATGTTAATGTACTTAATTCCAGACCCTAATCTCAATTATTTACACTTCATTAGTTAAAGAAGATGATGAACTGAGCTGACTTGAACACCCATTAGCTATTCCACCAACGACTCATGGTATGGTGGAGAAACGCTTATCGCTGTATAGGTTTAATAGGATGTGAACAAAGCAGTGGTTACTGTTTTCCTCTGGTCTTTTCTCTTTTAACTGCAGATCGTGTAAGAAAGGCTCTTCTGAGCTGACAGTCTGCTGCTGACGGCAACTCGTTGCTACATTGCCCTGTCAGAGTAAATATATGGAGGAGATGGGGACAAAGGAGAGGGAGGAGAGAACTGACGTATACAGACACAACTAGTATGTAAAATATGTGCCTGCTGTGGAATGAATTGGGAATCACATTGATATATATGGACGTGGTTGTTTAATGCTTAATACCTCAGGGTTATGGAAGATAGATTACCTATTTTACATGATGTGAACGCCGTAGTAGCAAAACTACGTCCTCTGGCTACGTTTTCCGGGAAGCTGTGTTTGAGTTGGAGGTTTTATTTTATCTCCCATTTCTTATGTCTTTTTTGTTTACTGTCTGTTTCAGTGAAGGTACAGGGAATGTAGATGCTTTACTTTTTTAGTTTTCAACCTTCATGGCATGGCTGCTACACTAGTGTCTTATTACTTGTACTACTGACTTCCTACACAGACTTTTTATTTAGCATTACTTGCTTTGGCACACTACAGCATGCAGTCTTTCAACAGACTTTGCTTCTTTGCGTTATTAGCAGTAGCTTTTTGGTCTAACTGTGTACATATGTACATCCTATATTCATATTCAGATATTCTAATCAAAATGGGCAGGTTGCCTTCTCAATTTCCTTCTGGCCCGACTACTGTACATGAAGCAGAAGCAATTTGTAGGAGTGTTGATTGATCACCCATAGATTTCACAATAAACCCCTGCTCAGAATATTGACAGGGAGGTGTAACAGAGATTCAGCTGGGGGGGGGCTTAGTTTAGAACGATCCCCGGTGGTGGTTGATCCTGTGGGAATGGTCTGAAACAGCTAGACTACTGTATGTGGAGAACTGCTCTAGAAACACAGTGGCTCTGCTGTGGCGAGATGTGTTCTTCTTACAACAGTCACCTACAGTCCTGTGTGACAGGGTCAAGGGGTGATGTCCATATGATGGGGATGCTTCCTCATTAGTGTGTGTTGTAGACTAAGGCCTTTATTTATAATAGGTTGTTTTATTAGAGTAGGGGTTCCTGGTAGTTGTTGCTGTGAAAAGGGATCCTCTGACAGGAGGTGCTGGATTCAACCCTCCGCAAGGTCACCTGTCATCATCACCAGTCTGGTTATGGTTTCTCTCTGGTTCTATATGTTGTGGTGTTAGTCTCTCTATCCTAGACTTAAAATACAATCATGTCTATTGGACTTTCACGTAGCCTAAATCATGCATAGATGTCCATGAGACATTTACACAGAGATTCATCCTATGTGGTTCTCCTTCCCCAAGTCACTCTCCCTCCCTCCCTCCTTTCCCCCTCTCCTCCTCCTCCCTTTATAGACACGGGGCGAGAGAACAGATTGACCTCCCTGGGCTGCAATCTGGTTGATCAGATTTCCATAGAAAAATCTCAATCCCCAACATTGATTAGGACATAATTAGTTAATCATGAACTAGAAGGAGAAAAGGGAGAGAGGGAGGGAGAGAAGGGGGGTGGGGGAGTTGGACAGAAGGGCATTCAGGCTCAACCAATGGAATCTCATGAATGCTAAATGTTTAGTTTTAGTAGTCTCATTTCCAACACAAAGACTCCCTCAGGTACACACACATATACAGTACACACACACACACACACACACACACACACACACACACCTACTTTACTGTATTTATTATATTCAGAATATACTGTGAGAAATGGGCTACTGACCTAAACGATTATCTAAAAACCATATTGATATGAGCGATAGTCGATATTCGTATTTAGTTTTTTACTGCCTGTATTGTAAGATTGTAAAACCGTGTTGTCTAACCCAAGGACACCATGGTAGTAACATTTAAGGACAGTTAACAGGCTTGTGTAATGACACAGCTATCTGGCTAGCCAAGCTATACACAAAGCTATGCTCATAGTATGACACCTGTGTAAGGTCAAGGGAAGGAGTAGTAACAGTGTGTTTTTTTTATTTCATTAGCGTCTGCTCCCTGACAACTACCTGCCCTGTCATTATCTGTCAGTCTTAGTGTGTTTAGTTAATTAGGATCCCCAACTGCACATGCAGCAGCTACTCTGCAGTAGCTAGATCCACGGAAAACGTACAAATACAATACAGAACAGTTATAGACAAGAACAACATAAGATATTACTTTTTTTAATGTAATAAGATATATATATATATATAGGAAAGGCACCAAGAGACAACAACAATTTCAACACTTCATATATACATATTAATATTGTTAAATACTGTACAGTTAAAGTAGATATTTAGAGAGAGCAGAGGCGCTGTGATACAAGATGTTTTATCTGTTTTTTAAAGCTACATTTGTTTTTTGCCTGAGTATCCTCTGGTGGCAGAGCATTCCATGATGACAGGGCTCTCTGAGCGACACATTAAATCTGTTTTGGTTTGGGTACAGTGAAGAAACCCATAGCCGTGTGTCTGCTGGGGTATGGATGTCTGTTTGAAGTGTATGCAAATACATTATACAAGTGGTTAGGCATTTTAAATACACACGTTTCTTAAGTAGAAGAGAAGTAGTCCATTTCTCGTCAACCCTCAGCCATGAAGGACTATCAGGCATGTTGTGAATGTTAGTTGTGTATGTACAGTTAAGGCCAAGGGGAGCTGCTCTGTATTAAACCAGCTGCAGCTTTGCTAGGTCTTTCTTTGCTGCACCTGACTATATTATCAGACAGTAATCAAGATGGGACAAGACCAGAGCCTGAACAGCTAGTACAGTTTATCTTTGTGTCAATTTTTTTATAAAAGATATACCTCTCGGGGCGTCCAAAGTGGCACAGTGGTCTACAGCATCACTACAGACCCGGGTTCGATCCCAGGCTGTGTCATAACCGACTGTGACCGGGAGTCGCATAGGGCGTCGCACAATTGGCCCAGCGTCGTCCGGGTTAGGGGAGGGTTTGGCCCAGTGTTGTCCAGGTTAGGGGATGGTTTGGCCCAGCGTTGTCCGGGTTAGGGGAGGGTTTGGCCGAGGTGGGACTTTACTTGTCTCATCACGCTCTAGTGACTGCTTGTGGCGGACCGGGCGCCTGCAGGCTGACTTCGGTTGTCAGTTGAATGATGTTTCCTCCGACACATTGGTGCGGCCATCTTCCGGGTTAAGCGGGCCGGTGTTCAGAAGCGCCGTTTGGCTGGTTGTGTATCGGAGGACCCCATGACTCGATCTTTGCCTCTCCCGTTGGGGAGTTGTAGCGATAAGACAAGATTGCAATTGGACATCACGAAATTGGGGAGAAAAAGAATCTAACACATAAGACATACCTCTCCCCATCTTCACAATAACTTTGTCAATATGACTTGACCATGATAACTGACCATCCAGTGTTTCTCCTAGGAGTTCAGCTTCTTCAACTTGTTCAATGGATACACCCTTCATGCACAACTCCAGTTGAGGTTGAAATACAATTCTTTTGTTTTTTGATGTTTTTAAGACCAGTTTACTGTTAATTACCCATTCTGACACTAACAGTAACTCTTGCAAAGAGTCTCATTGAGCTCACTGGCTGTAGGTGCTGATGTATAGAGCAGTGGTTCTCCAACTTTTTTGGTTACTCCACCACCAATTGAATTTTACCCCTGAACTACCCCCTCATGTACGTTTTACAGTCTTCTCAAGTACCCCCTGTGGATAGGCCAAGTACCTCCAGGGGTCCTAGTACCCCTAGTTGGGAACCACTGGGGTAGAGTGTGCAATGATCCGTGTACATAATCATTTTAGCTTCTTGTAAGACAAGAGTAACGGCCCAAGGCAACTGCCCTGAGGGATCTTGCACTGTACATATCTTATGTTAGAGAAGGTTCCATTGATGAATACTCTTGAGTTATATTGGAACTCTGTGCGTGCGTGTTTGTGCATGCCTGCGTGGGTGTTCCACTGTATGTAACACCTGCCCTACCTCTCCTCTCTCCTGTAGGTGTGATGAGTGTTGTCTGTGCTACCACTTTGGCTGTCTGGACCCTCCCCTGAAGAAGTCTCCCAAGCAGACAGGATACGGCTGGATCTGCCAGGAGTGTGACACTTCCTCCTCCAAGGTGTGTGTTGTGTTGTGTTGTTTGTGTGTGGCGCGCACACTGGGTGGTGGTGATGATGTCTTCTTTTGGCATCACATTATTGAAGCAGCAGTTAAACAGCTGAATATTAACCTACAACAAATCTTACCAGGAAATATATAGTTATATGGGTAAGGATCAAAGGGAAAGAAATGTGTGTTTGAAGTGGTAAGAATCCAGCATGGACAACAGCCATGGCTTCACTTAAATTTCCCGATCTTCTTCCCGGATCCATTCAGCAAAGGGCTGGGCTATCTCTGTGAGCGCCAGGGTGTACTGTAGTTAGTATGACATGACAGCTCCAGCAACTGCAGCAGAAGCATGCGTCTCTGTGTCTTTTTACCTTGAAACCAAACCTGACAGCGAGCCAAAATGGCCGCCACCAATACCGGTCTCCTCATTGCTACCTCCTGAAGCGGTACTGCTCCATTTCCATCCCTTTCCATTTGAAATGTCCCTAACTGAAAATGGCAAGTCTCACCAGAAGCACTTTTTTGCATTTTCAATAATGTTTTTCTTATTGAATTACAGTGTAATCAAGGGTAGCATGCGGCAGCTTGTGAACCTAATTAAGTTGATAAATGTGAAGCGCATTTCAATTTGTCCAGGAAAGGGCATTCCTATTGGCTCTATGTGTGTGGAAAATGGGGGTTAATTGATGTTGCAGAAGGAGGAAGAGAAACATAAAAGCCTGAGCCATACTGAAAACGCTGCATGCTGGGAATGAAACGTTAAATTACAGGCAAAATGTAAAGGTTAAAGCTCAGTTAAAATGTTAGATAGCAGAGTTAGTGGAGGGTTACAATGTTAGATAGCAGACTGTAAATGTAAAATGTTAGATAGCTGACTAGAGACTTGTAGTTGTTGTAAAAACGTGTTTGTTGTTGTAGCCCTGTTTGGAAGGGACATGACGATGCGTCGGTGTACATGATCAACAACTGATCTTGTTTCTGCCCAACATTACAGTCCGGCATGTTTGTATTTTTATATTGTTCTCGTAGCTCTAGTTCAACAAGAGTGCCAGGCTGTTTCGCAAAGAGATAATAAACATTAATATAACCCAAATAGTTTTTACAAAGCGTATAAGCATATATAGAAATGAAACCCATTTTCATGCGTAGAGCTGAACTCTGGTAATAAAGAGCCATGTCGAGAGTATTACAGACCAGAATATACTGCCTGTGTGTACTGCTGTGGTGTAAATGTGTACTGCTGTGGTGTAAATAGGCATAGTATTTGGCAAAGAGGGTGGAGAAAGACTCACAACACTATCCTGCTGTTGTTGTGTGTGGAGTGTGTTGGTCTAAACGGGGGCTGTAGGAGGGGACACACACTCAATGGAAGAAACACACAATGGAAAGGAGCTTTTAAGTGGTGAAAGCTGGAAAAGAAGGGAAAGGGAAGGGGGGCACAAGTCTTTGCTTTTTAAATGTGCTGCTGAGAGGGAGAGAGTAGAGAGTCCTCCAGAGACCCCCAGGACCAGACCCAATCCTCTTTAATCACCCGCGTGCAACACACATACCAAACGCACACTGGAACAAACACACACAAACACATAAAACAAACACATTGTAACAAACCCACTGACGGAATGGAACACACACACACACACACAGACCTGCCCCTCTCTCGTTAATCACATGTTTCATCCCCCGGAGTGTCTTCTCCACTCATTCCCCATCCACCCCCGTCCTCCCATCCACTCCCTCCCACCATCACTGTGTAAACCCTGGTGGTGGCGACTACCTCTGTGTGTCCCAAAGCAGACAACATGTCTGTAGTGACAGGAGAGGAGAGCTGCGTGAACAGGGTTGAGTAGTTGTGGACTTTTACTCTGCTCCTCTTCATCAGACAGTAGTGGAGTTACAGTAGTAGATTGGACTTTTACTCTGCTCCTCTTCATCAGACAGTAGTGGAGTTACAGTAGTAGATTGGACTTTTACTCTGCTCCTCTTCATCAGACAGTAGTGGAGTTACAGTAGTAGAGGGGACTTTTACTCTGCTCCTCTTCATCAGACAGTAGTGGAGTTACAGTAGTAGAGGGGACTTTTACTCTGCTCCTCTTCATCAGACAGTAGTGGAGTTACAGTAGTAGAGGGGACTTTTACTCTGCTCCTCTTCATCAGACAGTAGTGGCGTTACAGTAGTAGAGGGAACTTTTACTCTGCTCCTCTTCATCAGACAGACAGTTTGTACAGCGTTGTCACTATAGATCTACAGCTGTTAACAAGTGTCTGTCTCCCTCAGTCCAACTGCTGTACTAGTCCACACTGACTTATTACACTATGTCCTTGTGGAGCAAAGGGCCTCTCTGTTGCTACAATACTAGTGAGATAGCCTTTTATCTGAGTAATGTTGATGGATATATAGTGTAATGTGTCTGTTTCTGTTTCTTGTTACTGAATAGATTTGAGCGGCACAGGTAGCCTAGTGGTTAAGACCGTTGGGCCAGTAACCGAAATGGTTCGAATCCCTGAGCCAACTAGGTGAAAAATCTGTCTGTGCTTTTGAGCAAGGCACTTAGCCTGAATTACCCCTTTAAGTCCCTCTGGATAAGAGCGTCTGCTAAATGACTCAAATGTAAATGTTTTACATTTTGTCTAAAACCAAACTACATGGTCTTTAGCTGAAGTGTCAAACTTCTAGCTATTTCCATGTATTTCATTGAGTAATCATGTGAATCCAAGTCTGAGCAACAGTGTATGATAAAAGTGTTTGTCAAAACATTTCACACCTTCAGCATGTTTGTACGAATGCCACAATTTCCTATTTTTTATAAAAGACACATGTTCTAAAAACTTGTAATGTGTTTTCAGGTATTAAGTCGGTAATGGGCGGAAGTGAGTGTTGGAGATAATTGCCTCGACTTTGCACTCTGGGAGATGAGAGCAGAATTTAAGGGAAGTTATTCTATAATATGCGGCTTGTAAATGCCAAGCCTCTGCTGCATGCTGTGAATCGCTTGTGCCTGTGGGAAAGGAATGGTGCTTTAAATGGCAACTTTAAGTGCAGCTGAATCATACCTGACCGACTGTCTCAAATGTGATTTACATGGTGAGAGAAGCCAAGGGGGGTGGGTGGCTGGGTCGGTCACACAGAGCTGTGTCAGCCTGCTGGTCTGACAGTGGGGGAAAGATGTAGCTCTAGATGATCAGAATTTGACTTGTTATCCCTCCCGCCCTGAATGACTGGTAGCTGAGTGGAAGGAGCTTAAATCTGGAAGGACGAATGGAACTGAAGGAGAGACCGTAGGTAGGTTGGGAGTAGGGACACAGGAGCCAGCCAGCGAGTCAAAGTAAACTGGATGGAAGTTGAGGTTACACAATATTTTAAGTTGATTAAGCTTGAAATAGTTGATGCACCTTTTTAACTTATCTTTTTTTTTTTTTTTTCAAACAACTAATATTTGTTTGACAATGCATTGCACCGTGTTCATGCCTTCGCTGTCTTTTGAATAAAGCACACAGATTAGCCTGTGAACTGTTAGTCTGATCCAAACGTTGGGTTGACGTAATAGCAACATTTGACTTGACGAGTTTGGTCCATGATATTGTGGACCCCACGTGTAGTCATCCTCTCTAACTTCCATCCATCCTCTCTCTGTGTATCAGAGTGTTTGTCTCTCTTGATCAACACTGTGATGTCTCTGTTGTATCATACAATGCTTTTGTATTTGGAATGGTCTTTCCCCGCGTCTTGAAATTAGGAGTGTAGAAAAAACAAACGGTCTCTGTCAGTTTACGGTTGTGTGTAGGAATGCGCTCGTTGGTGTCAGCAGTCGCACACTTTTCTGTGTGTGTGAGTGTGCGTGCGTGCGGCTAGGCCAGGGTGATACAATTATTTATTAGGCAGCCTGGAGTTCATTACGGGTCTCTGGTTCTCCCTGCCTGCCTGGCTTAGATAAACCTGTGGCCTGACCAAGACCACAGCCCTAAATCCCTGCCTTCCCCTGTCACCCCAGGTCCTGGCCCAGTAGATCCCTGTAATAAACTGACAGTCATGCCGTAATATACGGATGGCCTTTCATTCCAGAGCCCGTTACTCGGCCGCGGTGGTGCCGAGGGGGGCTTGTTTAAAGCTTTATTTTACATCCTACATTGTGTTCGTGGCCACGGCTACACTCGCCTGCCTGCCTGCTCTCTCTGTAATGTATCGGGCCCAGAGATGAGGAGAGGAGAGGCAGCTGCCTGCTCTCTCGCTAGACGTCTCTGTAATGTATCCAGAGATGAGGAGAGGAGAGGCAGCTGCCTGCTCTCTCGCTAGACGTCTCTGTAATGTATCGGGCCCAGAGATGAGGAGAGGCAGTTGCCCAGGCAGCAGTTAAAGCAGTTGGAACGCTCTGCAGCGGGTGGACGGTGGGTTAGTGTGTGGGCAGAGCTTCTTTAGATACACTTTAGACTTTTCTTGTCATCAAAAGACTTAAAACTTGTGCAATTACTGTCCGTGAAAGAGTTATGTTGTTTTCCTCTTCAGTTCATTCAAGGCCAAGAAACGACCAAGTGCAAAAAGGCTATTTTTCTGTAAAGTTCCTAGTTCCCTGCGTGACCTAACGCTCGTTGTGTGTTTAAGAAATCTAAGTTGCTGGTTGTGTGTGTGCGCGTTACTGTGTGTGCGCGTTACTGTGTGTGCGCGTTACTGTGTGTGCGCGTTACTGTGTGTGCGCGTTACTGTGTGTGCGCGTTACTGTGTGTGCGCGTTACTGTGTGTGCGCGTTACTGTGTGTGCGCGTTACTGTGCGTGCGCGTTACTGTGCGTGCGCGTTACTGTGCGTGCGCGTTACTGTGCGTGCGCGTTACTGTGCGTGCGCGTTACTGTGTGTGCGCGTTACTGTGTGTGCGCGTTACTGTGTGTGCGCGTTAATGTGTGTGCGCGTTACTGTGCGTGTGCGTTCCTGTGTTTGCATTTCATTGGATGACATGAGCCGTTATAGGAGGCGGAGTGTTTTAGTCTAGTATTTTGACGTTGTTTAAAATAGTGAACTATTAGAATAGGTTACCATTTGTGTTTTGTAATTGTTTACAGGGTTGCAGTTAATATACGTTTGGGTGTTGTTTTGATGTTCTACCCATGTCGGAGGATGATTACCTTTTACAAACAGACCCATCAATCAGAAGGCTTCATGGCTTGACCTGTGAAAGTAGCTAATTAAGTTAGCCTAATTAACTTAATGAAGTGTCACACTCTGCCGGCTTTACTAGAGGAGAGGAAATAAAAATAGGGATCATTACTCATCGGCTGGAAGGACATTTATAACACGTCTGATATGAGAGATGGGAGGACATTTATAACACACGTCTGATATGAGAGATGGGAGGACATTTATAACACGTCTGATATGAGAGATGGGAGGACATTTATAACACACGACTGATATGAGAGATGGGAGGACATTTATAACACGTCTGATATGAGAGATGGGAGGACATTTATAACACACATCTGATATGAGAGATGGGAGGACATTTATAACACACATCTGATATGAGAGATGGGAGGAGATTTATAACACGTCTGATATGAGAGATGGGAGGACATTTATAACACGTCTGATATGAGAGATGGGAGGACATTTATAACACGTCTGATATGAGAGATGGGAGGACATTTATAACACGTCTGATATGAGAGATGGGAGGACATTTATAACACGTCTGATATGAGAGATGGGAGGACATTTATAACACATCTGATATGAGAGATGGGAGGACATTTATAACACGTCTGATATGAGAGATGGGAGGACATTTATAACACGTCTGATATGAGAGATGGGAGGACATTTATAACACGTCTGATATGAGAGATGGGAGGACATTTATAACACGTCTGATATGAGAGATGGGAGGACATTTATAACACACGTCTGATATGAGAGATGGGAGGACATTTATAACACACATCTGATATGAGAGATGGGAGGACATTTATAACACGTCTGATATGAGAGATGGGAGGACATTTATAACACATCTGATATGAGAGATGGGAGGACATTTATAACACGTCTGATATGAGAGGACATTTATAACACATCTGATATGAGAGATGGGAGGACATTTATAACACACATCTGATATGAGAGATGGGAGGACATTTATAACACGTCTGATATGAGAGGACATTTATAACACATCTGATATGAGAGATGGGAGGACATTTATAACACGTCTGATATGAGAGATGGGAGGACATTTATAACACGTCTGATATGAGAGATGGGAGGACATTTATAACACGTCTGATATGAGAGATAGAAGGACATTTATAACACACATCTGATATGAGAGATGGGAGGACATTTATAACACGTCTGATATGAGAGATGGGAGGACATTTATAACACACATCTGATATGAGAGATGGGAGGACATTTATAACACGTCTGATATGAGAGATGGGAGGACATTTATAACACGTCTGATATGAGAGATGGGAGGACATTTATAACACGTCTGATATGAGAGATGGGAGGACATTTATAACACGTCTGATATGAGAGATGGGAGGACATTTATAACACACATCTGATATGAGAGATGGGAGGACATTTATAACACGTCTGATATGAGAGATGGGAGGACATTTATAACACGTCTGATATGAGAGATGGGAGGACATTTATAACACGTCTGATATGAGAGATGGGAGGACATTTATAACACGTCTGATATGAGAGATGGGAGGACATTTATAACACGTCTGATATGAGAGATGGGAGGACATTTATAACACGTCTGATATGAGAGGACATTTATAACACACATCTGATATGAGAGATGGGAGGACATTTATAACACGTCTGATATGAGAGATGGGAGGACATTTATAACACACATCTGATATGAGAGATGGGAGGACATTTATAACACGTCTGATATGAGAGATGGGAGGACATTTATAACACACATCTGATATGAGAGATGGGAGGACATTTATAACACGTCTGATATGAGAGGACATTTATAACACATCTGATATGAGAGATGGGAGGACATTTATAACACACATCTGATATGAGAGATGGGAGGACATTTATAACACGTCTGATATGAGAGGACATTTATAACACACATCTGATATGAGAGATGGGAGGACATTTATAACACGTCTGATATGAGAGATGGGAGGACATTTATAACACGTCTGATATGAGAGATGGGAGGACATTTATAACACGTCTGATATGAGAGATGGGAGGACATTTATAACACATCTGATATGAGAGGACATTTATAACACACATCTGATATGAGAGATGGGAGGACATTTATAACACACGTCTGATATGAGAGATGGGAGGACATTTATAACACACATCTGATATGAGAGATGGGAGGACATTTATAACACGTCTTATATGAGAGATGGGAGGACATTTATAACACACATCTGATATGAGAGATGGGAGGACATTTATAACACACATCTGATATGAGAGATGGGAGGACATTTATAACACACATCTGATATGAGAGATGGGAGGACATTTGTAACACGTCTGATATGAGAGATGGGAGGACATTTATAACACGTCTGATATGAGAGATGGGAGGACATTTATAACACACATCTGATATGAGAGATGGGAGGACATTTATAACACGTCTGATATGAGAGGACATTTCTAACACGTCTGATATGAGAGATGGGAGGACATTTATAACACGTCTGATATGAGAGATGGGAGGACATTTATAACACGTCTGATATGAGAGATGGGAGGACATTTATAACACACGTCTGATATGAGAGATGAGAGGACATTTATAACACACGTCTGATATGAGAGATGGGAGGACATTTATAACACGTCTGATATGAGAGATGGGAGGACATTTATAACACGTCTGATCTGAGAGATGGGAGGACATTTATAACACACATCTGATATGAGAGATGGGAGGACATTTATAACACGTCTGATATGAGAGATGGGAGGACATTTATAACACGTCTGATATGAGAGATGGGAGGACATTTATAACACACGTCTGATATGAGAGATGAGAGGACATTTATAACACACGTCTGATATGAGAGATGGGAGGACATTTATAACACGTCTGATATGAGAGATGGGAGGACATTTATAACACGTCTGATATGAGAGATGGGAGGACATTTATAACACACATCTGATATGAGAGATGGTAGGACATTTATAACACGTCTGATATGATAGATGGGAGGACAATTATAACACGTCTATTATGAGAGTTGGGAGGACATTTATAACACGTCTGATATGAGAGATGGGAGGACATTTATAACACAGCTGATATGAGAGATGGGAGGACATTTATAACACGTCTGATATGAGAGATGGAAGGACATTTATAACACGTCTGATATGAGAGATGGGAGGACATTTATAACACGTCTGATATGAGAGATGGGAGGACATTTATAACACACATCTGATATGAGAGATGGGAGGACATTTGTAACACGTCTGATATGAGAGATGGGAGGACATTTATAACACGTCTGATATGAGAGGACATTTATAACACGTCTGATATGAGAGATTTGAGGACATTTATAACACGTCTGATATGAGAGATGGGAGGACATTTATAACACACGTCTGATATGAGAGATGGGAGGACATTTATAACACACATCTGATATGAGAGATGGGAGGACATTTATAACACGTCTGATATGAGAGATGGGAGGACATTTATAACACACATCTGATATGAGAGATGGGAGGACATTTATAACACGTCTGATATGAGAGGACATTTATAACACATCTGATATGAGAGATGGGAGGACATTTATAACACACATCTGATATGAGAGATGGGAGGACATTTATAACACGTCTGATATGAGAGGACATTTATAACACACATCTGATATGAGAGATGGGAGGACATTTATAACACGTCTGATATGAGAGATGGGAGGACATTTATAACACGTCTGATATGAGAGATGGGAGGACATTTATAACACGTCTGATATGAGAGATGGGAGGACATTTATAACACACGTCTGATATGAGAGATGGGAGGACATTTATAACACACATCTGATATGAGAGATGGGAGGACATTTATAACACACATCTGATATGAGAGATGGGAGGACATTTATAACACGTCTGATATGAGAGGACATTTATAACACATCTGATATGAGAGATGGGAGGACATTTATAACACACATCTGATATGAGAGATGGGAGGACATTTATAACACGTCTGATATGAGAGGACATTTATAACACACATCTGATATGAGAGATGGGAGGACATTTATAACACGTCTGATATGAGAGATGGGAGGACATTTATAACACGTCTGATATGAGAGATGGGAGGACATTTATAACACGTCTGATATGAGAGATGGGAGGACATTTATAACACACGTCTGATATGAGAGATGGGAGGACATTTATAACACGTCTGATATGAGAGATGGGAGGACATTTATAACACGTCTATTATGAGAGATGGGAGGACATTTATAACACGTCTGATATGAGAGATGGGAGGACATTTATAACACATCTGATATGAGAGATGGGAGGACATTTATAACACGTCTGATATGAGAGATGGAAGGACATTTATAACACGTCTGATATGAGAGATGGGAGGACATTTATAACACACATCTGATATGAGAGATGGGAGGACATTTATAACACACATCTTATATGAGAGATCGGAGGACATTTATAACACGTCTGATATGAGAGATGGGAGGACATTTATAACACACATCTGATATGAGAGATGGGAGGACATTTATAACACACATCTGATATGAGAGATGGGAGGACATTTGTAACACGTCTGATATTAGAGATGGGAGGACATTTATAACACGTCTGATATGAGAGATTGGAGGAAATTTATAACACACATCTGATATGAGAGATGGGAGGACATTTATAACACGTCTGATATGAGAGGACATTTCTAACACGTCTGATATGAGAGTTGGGAGGACATTTATAACACGTCTGATATGAGAGATGGGAGGACATTTATAACACGTCTGATATGAGAGATGGGAGGACATTTATAACACACGTCTGATATGAGAGATGAGAGGACATTTATAACACACGTCTGATATGAGAGATGGGAGGACATTTATAACACGTCTGATATGAGAGATGGGAGGACATTTATAACACGTCTGATATGAGAGATGGGAGGACATTTATAACACACATCTGATATGAGAGATGGGAGGACATTTATAACACGTCTGATATGAGAGATGGGAGGACATTTATAACACACATCTGATATGAGAGATGGGAGGACATTTGTAACACGTCTGATATGAGAGATGGGAGGACATTTATAACACGTCTGATATGAGAGATGGGAGGATATTTATAACACACGTCTGATATGAGAGATGGGAGGACATTTATAACACGTCTGATATGAGAGATGGGAGGACATTTATAACACGTCTATTATGAGAGATGGGAGGACATTTATAACACGTCTGATATGAGAGATGGGAGGACATTTATAACACATCTGATATGAGAGATGGGAGGACATTTATAACACGTCTGATATGAGAGATGGAAGGACATTTATAACACGTCTGATATGAGAGATGGGAGGACATTTATAACACACATCTGATATGAGAGATGGGAGGACATTTATAACACGTCTGATATGAGAGATGGGAGGACATTTATAACACATCTGATATGAGAGATGGGAGGACATTTGTAACACGTCTGATATGAGAGATGGGAGGACATTTATAACACGTCTGATATGAGCGGACATTTATAACACGTCTGATATGAGAGATTTGAGGACATTTATAACACGTCTGATATGAGAGATGGGAGGACATTTATAACACACGTCTGATATGAGAGATGGGAGGACATTTATAACACACATCTGATATGAGAGATGGGAGGACATTTATAACACGTCTGATATGAGAGATGGGAGGACATTTATAACACACATCTGATATGAGAGATGGGAGGACATTTATAACACGTCTGATATGAGAGGACATTTATAACACACATCTGATATGAGAGATGGGAGGACATTTATAACACGTCTGATATGAGAGATGGGAGGACATTTATAACACGTCTGATATGAGAGATGGGAGGACATTTATAACACGTCTGATATGAGAGATGGGAGGACATTTATAACACACGTCTGATATGAGAGATGGGAGGACATTTATAACACGTCTGATATGAGAGATGGGAGGACATTTATAACACGTCTGATATGAGAGATGGGAGGACATTTATAACACGTCTGATATGAGAGATGGGAGGACATTTATAACACATCTGATATGAGAGATGGGAGGACATTTATAACACGTCTGATATGAGAGATGGAAGGACATTTATAACACGTCTGATATGAGAGATGGGAGGACATTTATAACACACCTGATATGAGAGATAGAAGGACATTTATAACACACATCTGATATGAGAGATGGGAGGACATTTATAACACACATCTGATATGAGAGATGGGAGGACATTTATAACACACATCTGATATGAGAGATGGGAGGACATTTGTAACACGTCTGATATTAGAGATGGGAGGACATTTATAACACGTCTGATATGAGAGATGGGAGGAAATTTATAACACACATCTGATATGAGAGATGGGAGGACATTTATAACACGTCTGATATGAGAGGACATTTCTAACACGTCTGATATGAGAGTTGGGAGGACATTTATAACACGTCTGATATGAGAGATGGGAGGACATTTATAACACACGTCTGATATGAGAGATGAGAGGACATTTATAACACACGTCTGATATGAGAGATGGGAGGACATTTATAACACGTCTGATATGAGAGATGGGAGGACATTTATAACACGTCTGATATGAGAGATGGGAGGACATTTATAACACACATCTGATATGAGAGATGGGAGGACATTTATAACACGTCTGATATGAGAGATGGGAGGACATTTATAACACACATCTGATATGAGAGATGGGAGGACATTTGTAACACGTCTGATATGAGAGATGGGAGGACATTTATAACACGTCTGATATGAGAGATGGGAGGATATTTATAACACACGTCTGATATGAGAGATGGGAGGACATTTATAACACGTCTGATATGAGAGATGGGAGGACATTTATAACACGTCTATTATGAGAGATGGGAGGACATTTATAACACGTCTGATATGAGAGATGGGAGGACATTTATAACACATCTGATATGAGAGATGGGAGTTCATTTATAACACGTCTGATATGAGAGATGGAAGGACATTTATAACACGTCTGATATGAGAGATGGGAGGACATTTATAACACACATCTGATATGAGAGATGGGAGGACATTTATAACACACATCTTATATGAGAGATCGGAGGACATTTATAACACGTCTGATATGAGAGATGGGAGGACATTTATAACACACATCTGATATGAGAGATGGGAGGACATTTATAACACACATCTGATATGAGAGATGGGAGGACATTTGTAACACGTCTGATATTAGAGATGGGAGGACATTTATAACACGTCTGATATGAGAGATGGGAGGAAATTTATAACACACATCTGATATGAGAGATGGGAGGACATTTATAACACGTCTGATATGAGAGGACATTTCTAACACGTCTGATATGAGAGTTGGGAGGACATTTATAACATGTCTGATATGAGAGATGGGAGGACATTTATAACACGTCTGATATGAGAGATGGGAGGACATTTATAACACACGTCTGATATGAGAGATGAGAGGACATTTATAACACACGTCTGATATGAGAGATGGGAGGACATTTATAACACGTCTGATATGAGAGATGGGAGGACATTTATAACACGTCTGATATGAGAGATGGGAGGACATTTATAACACACATCTGATATGAGAGATGGGAGGACATTTATAACACGTCTGATATGAGAGATGGGAGGACATTTATAACACACATCTGATATGAGAGATGGGAGGACATTTGTAACACGTCTGATATGAGAGATGGGAGGACATTTATAACACGTCTGATATGAGAGGACATTTATAACACGTCTGATATGAGAGATGGGACGACATTTATAACACGTCTGATATGAGAGATGGGAGGACATTTATAACACACATCTGATATGAGAGATGGGAGGACATTTATAACACGTCTGATATGAGAGATGAGAGGACATTTATAACACGTCTGATATGAGAGATGGGAGGACATTTATAACACACATCTGATATGAGAGATGGGAGGACATTTATAACACGTCTGATATGAGAGATGGGAGGACATTTATAACACACATCTGATATGAGAGATGGGAGGACATTTGTAACACGTCTGATATGAGAGATGGGAGGACATTTATAACACGTCTGATATGAGAGGACATTTATAACACGTCTGATATGAGAGATGGGAGGACATTTATAACACGTCTGATATGAGAGATGGGAGGACATTTATAACACGTCTGATATGAGAGATGGGAGGAAATTTATAACACACGTCTGATATGAGAAATGAGAGGACATTTATAACACACATCTGATATGAGAGATGGGAGGACATTTATAACACGTCTGATATGAGAGATGGGAGGACATTTATAACACGTCTGATATGAGAGATGGGAGGACATTTATAACACACATCTGACATGAGAGATGGGAGGACATTTATAACACGTCTGATATGAGAGATGGGAGGACATTTATAACACACCTGATATGAGAGATAGAAGGACATTTATAACACACATCTGATATGAGAGATGGGAGGACATTTATAACACACATCTGATATGAGAGATGGGAGGACATTTATAACACACATCTGATATGAGAGATGGGAGGACATTTGTAACACGTCTGATATTAGAGATGGGAGGACATTTATAACACGTCTGATATGAGAGATGGGAGGAAATTTATAACACACATCTGATATGAGAGATGGGAGGACATTTATAACACGTCTGATATGAGAGGACATTTCTAACACGTCTGATATGAGAGTTGGGAGGACATTTATAACACGTCTGATATGAGAGATGGGAGGACATTTATAACACACGTCTGATATGAGAGATGGGAGGACATTTATAACACACGTCTGATATGAGAGATGGGAGGACATTTGTAACACGTCTGATATGAGAGATGGGAGGACATTTATAACACGTCTGATATGAGAGATGGGAGGATATTTATAACACACGTCTGATATGAGAGATGGGAGGACATTTATAACACGTCTGATATGAGAGATGGGAGGACATTTATAACACGTCTATTATGAGAGATGGGAGGACATTTATAACACGTCTGATATGAGAGATGGGAGGACATTTATAACACATCTGATATGAGAGATGGGAGGACATTTATAACACGTCTGATATGAGAGATGGAAGGACATTTATAACACGTCTGATATGAGAGATGGGAGGACATTTATAACACACATCTGATATGAGAGATGGGAGGACATTTATAACACACATCTTATATGAGAGATCGGAGGACATTTATAACACGTCTGATATGAGAGATGGGAGGACATTTATAACACACATCTGATATGAGAGATGGGAGGACATTTATAACACACATCTGATATGAGAGATGGGAGGACATTTGTAACACGTCTGATATTAGAGATGGGAGGACATTTATAACACGTCTGATATGAGAGATGGGAGGAAATTTATAACACACATCTGATATGAGAGATGGGAGGACATTTATAACACGTCTGATATGAGAGGACATTTCTAACACGTCTGATATGAGAGTTGGGAGGACATTTATAACACGTCTGATATGAGAGATGGGAGGACATTTATAACACGTCTGATATGAGAGATGGGAGGACATTTATAACACACGTCTGATATGAGAGATGAGAGGACATTTATAACACACGTCTGATATGAGAGATGGGAGGACATTTATAACACGTCTGATATGAGAGATGGGAGGACATTTATAACACGTCTGATATGAGAGATGGGAGGACATTTATAACACACATCTGATATGAGAGATGGGAGGACATTTATAACACGTCTGATATGAGAGATGGGAGGACATTTATAACACACATCTGATATGAGAGATGGGAGGACATTTGTAACACGTCTGATATGAGAGATGGGAGGACATTTATAACACGTCTGATATGAGAGGACATTTATAACACGTCTGATATGAGAGATGGGACGACATTTATAACACGTCTGATATGAGAGATGGGAGGACATTTATAACACACATCTGATATGAGAGATGGGAGGACATTTATAACACGTCTGATATGAGAGATGAGAGGACATTTATAACACGTCTGATATGAGAGATGGGAGGACATTTATAACACACATCTGATATGAGAGATGGGAGGACATTTATAACACGTCTGATATGAGAGATGGGAGGACATTTATAACACACATCTGATATGAGAGATGGGAGGACATTTGTAACACGTCTGATATGAGAGATGGGAGGACATTTATAACACGTCTGATATGAGAGGACATTTATAACACGTCTGATATGAGAGATGGGAGGACATTTATAACACGTCTGATATGAGAGATGGGAGGACATTTATAACACGTCTGATATGAGAGATGGGAGGACATTTATAACACGTCTGATATGAGAGATGGGAGGACATTTATAACACACCTGATATGAGAGATAGAGGACATTTATAACACACATCTGATATGAGAGATGGGAGGACATTTATAACACACATCTGATATGAGAGATGGGAGGACATTTATAACACACATCTGATATGAGAGATGGGAGGACATTTGTAACACGTCTGATATTAGAGATGGGAGGACATTTATAACACGTCTGATATGAGAGATGGGAGGAAATTTATAACACACATCTGATATGAGAGATGGGAGGACATTTATAACACGTCTGATATGAGAGGACATTTCTAACACGTCTGATATGAGAGTTGGGAGGACATTTATAACACGTCTGATATGAGAGATGGGAGGACATTTATAACACACGTCTGATATGAGAGATGGAGGACATTTATAACACACGTCTGATATGAGAGATGGGAGGACATTTATAACACGTCTGATATGAGAGATGGGAGGACATTTATAACACGTCTGATATGAGAGATGGGAGGACATTTATAACACACATCTGATATGAGAGATGGGAGGACATTTATAACACGTCTGATATGAGAGATGGGAGGACATTTATAACACACATCTGATATGAGAGATGGGAGGACATTTGTAACACGTCTGATATGAGAGATGGGAGGACATTTATAACACGTCTGATATGAGAGATGGGAGGACATTTATAACACACGTCTGATATGAGAGATGGGAGGACATTTATAACACGTCTGATATGAGAGATGGGAGGACATTTATAACACGTCTATTATGAGAGATGGGAGGACATTTATAACACGTCTGATATGAGAGATGGGAGGACATTTATAACACATCTGATATGAGAGATGGGAGGACATTTATAACACGTCTGATATGAGAGATGGAAGGACATTTATAACACGTCTGATATGAGAGATGGGAGGACATTTATAACACACATCTGATATGAGAGATGGGAGGACATTTATAACACACATCTTATATGAGAGATCGGAGGACATTTATAACACGTCTGATATGAGAGATGGGAGGACATTTATAACACACATCTGATATGAGAGATGGGAGGACATTTATAACACACATCTGATATGAGAGATGGGAGGACATTTGTAACACGTCTGATATTAGAGATGGGAGGACATTTATAACACGTCTGATATGAGAGATGGGAGGAAATTTATAACACACATCTGATATGAGAGATGGGAGGACATTTATAACACGTCTGATATGAGAGGACATTTCTAACACGTCTGATATGAGATGGGAGGACATTTATAACACGTCTGATATGAGAGATGGGAGGACATTTATAACACGTCTGATATGAGAGATGGGAGGACATTTATAACACACGTCTGATATGAGAGATGAGAGGACATTTATAACACACGTCTGATATGAGAGATGGGAGGACATTTATAACACGTCTGATATGAGAGATGGGAGGACATTTATAACACGTCTGATATGAGAGATGGGAGGACATTTATAACACACATCTGATATGAGAGATGGGAGGACATTTATAACACGTCTGATATGAGAGATGGGAGGACATTTATAACACACATCTGATATGAGAGATGGGAGGACATTTATAACACGTCTGATATGAGAGATGGGAGGACATTTATAACACACATCTGATATGAGAGATGGGAGGACATTTGTAACACGTCTGATATGAGAGATGGGAGGACATTTATAACACGTCTGATATGAGAGATGGGAGGATATTTATAACACACGTCTGATATGAGAGATGGGAGGACATTTATAACACGTCTGATATGAGAGATGGGAGGACATTTATAACACGTCTATTATGAGAGATGGGAGGACATTTATAACACGTCTGATATGAGAGATGGGAGGACATTTATAACACATCTGATATGAGAGATGGGAGGACATTTATAACACGTCTGATATGAGAGATGGAAGGACATTTATAACACGTCTGATATGAGAGATGGGAGGACATTTATAACACACATCTGATATGAGAGATGGGAGGACATTTATAACACACATCTTATATGAGAGATCGGAGGACATTTATAACACGTCTGATATGAGAGATGGGAGGACATTTATAACACACATCTGATATGAGAGATGGGAGGACATTTATAACACACATCTGATATGAGAGATGGGAGGACATTTGTAACACGTCTGATATTAGAGATGGGAGGACATTTATAACACGTCTGATATGAGAGATGGGAGGAAATTTATAACACACATCTGATATGAGAGATGGGAGGACATTTATAACACGTCTGATATGAGAGGACATTTCTAACACGTCTGATATGAGAGTTGGGAGGACATTTATAACACGTCTGATATGAGAGATGGGAGGACATTTATAACACGTCTGATATGAGAGATGGGAGGACATTTATAACACACGTCTGATATGAGAGATGAGAGGACATTTATAACACACGTCTGATATGAGAGATGGGAGGACATTTATAACACGTCTGATATGAGAGATGGGAGGACATTTATAACACGTCTGATATGAGAGATGGGAGGACATTTATAACACACATCTGATATGAGAGATGGGAGGACATTTATAACACGTCTGATATGAGAGATGGGAGGACATTTATAACACACATCTGATATGAGAGATGGGAGGACATTTGTAACACGTCTGATATGAGAGATGGGAGGACATTTATAACACGTCTGATATGAGAGGACATTTATAACACGTCTGATATGAGAGATGGGACGACATTTATAACACGTCTGATATGAGAGATGGGAGGACATTTATAACACACATCTGATATGAGAGATGGGAGGACATTTATAACACGTCTGATATGAGAGATGAGAGGACATTTATAACACGTCTGATATGAGAGATGGGAGGACATTTATAACACACATCTGATATGAGAGATGGGAGGACATTTATAACACGTCTGATATGAGAGATGGGAGGACATTTATAACACACATCTGATATGAGAGATGGGAGGACATTTGTAACACGTCTGATATGAGAGATGGGAGGACATTTATAACACGTCTGATATGAGAGGACATTTATAACACGTCTGATATGAGAGATGGGAGGACATTTATAACACGTCTGATATGAGAGATGGGAGGACATTTATAACACGTCTGATATGAGAGATGGGAGGAAATTTATAACACACGTCTGATATGAGAAATGAGAGGACATTTATAACACACATCTGATATGAGAGATGGGAGGACATTTATAACACGTCTGATATGAGAGATGGGAGGACATTTATAACACGTCTGATATGAGAGATGGGAGGACATTTATAACACACATCTGACATGAGAGATGGGAGGACATTTATAACACGTCTGATATGAGAGATGGGAGGACATTTATAACACACCTGATATGAGAGATAGAAGGACATTTATAACACACATCTGATATGAGAGATGGGAGGACATTTATAACACACATCTGATATGAGAGATGGGAGGACATTTATAACACACATCTGATATGAGAGATGGGAGGACATTTGTAACACGTCTGATATTAGAGATGGGAGGACATTTATAACACGTCTGATATGAGAGATGGGAGGAAATTTATAACACACATCTGATATGAGAGATGGGAGGACATTTATAACACGTCTGATATGAGAGGACATTTCTAACACGTCTGATATGAGAGTTGGGAGGACATTTATAACACGTCTGATATGAGAGATGGGAGGACATTTATAACACACGTCTGATATGAGAGATGAGAGGACATTTATAACACACGTCTGATATGAGAGATGGGAGGACATTTATAACACGTCTGATATGAGAGATGGGAGGACATTTATAACACGTCTGATATGAGAGATGGGAGGACATTTATAACACACATCTGATATGAGAGATGGGAGGACATTTATAACACGTCTGATATGAGAGATGGGAGGACATTTATAACACACATCTGATATGAGAGATGGGAGGACATTTGTAACACGTCTGATATGAGAGATGGGAGGACATTTATAACACGTCTGATATGAGAGATGGGAGGATATTTATAACACACGTCTGATATGAGAGATGGGAGGACATTTATAACACGTCTGATATGAGAGATGGGAGGACATTTATAACACGTCTATTATGAGAGATGGGAGGACATTTATAACACGTCTGATATGAGAGATGGGAGGACATTTATAACACATCTGATATGAGAGATGGGAGGACATTTATAACACGTCTGATATGAGAGATGGAAGGACATTTATAACACGTCTGATATGAGAGATGGGAGGACATTTATAACACACATCTGATATGAGAGATGGGAGGACATTTATAACACACATCTTATATGAGAGATCGGAGGACATTTATAACACGTCTGATATGAGAGATGGGAGGACATTTATAGCACACATCTGATATGAGAGATGGGAGGACATTTATAACACACATCTGATATGAGAGATGGGAGGACATTTGTAACACGTCTGATATTAGAGATGGGAGGACATTTATAACACGTCTGATATGAGAGATGGGAGGAAATGTATAACACACATCTGATATGAGAGATGGGAGGACATTTATAACACGTCTGATATGAGAGGACATTTCTAACACGTCTGATATGAGAGTTGGGAGGACATTTATAACACGTCTGATATGAGAGATGGGAGGACATTTATAACACGTCTGATATGAGAGATGGGAGGACATTTATAACACACGTCTGATATGAGAGATGAGAGGACATTTATAACACACGTCTGATATGAGAGATGGGAGGACATTTATAACACGTCTGATATGAGAGATGGGAGGACATTTATAACACGTCTGATATGAGAGATGGGAGGACATTTATAACACACATCTGATATGAGAGATGGGAGGACATTTATAACACGTCTGATATGAGAGATGGGAGGACATTTATAACACACATCTGATATGAGAGATGGGAGGACATTTGTAACACGTCTGATATGAGAGATGGGAGGACATTTATAACACGTCTGATATGAGAGGACATTTATAACACGTCTGATATGAGAGATGGGACGACATTTATAACACGTCTGATATGAGAGATGGGAGGACATTTATAACACACATCTGATATGAGAGATGGGAGGACATTTATAACACGTCTGATATGAGAGATGAGAGGACATTTATAACACGTCTGATATGAGAGATGGGAGGACATTTATAACACACATCTGATATGAGAGATGGGAGGACATTTATAACACGTCTGATATGAGAGATGGGAGGACATTTATAACACACATCTGATATGAGAGATGGGAGGACATTTGTAACACGTCTGATATGAGAGATGGGAGGACATTTATAACACGTCTGATATGAGAGGACATTTATAACACGTCTGATATGAGAGATGGGAGGACATTTATAACACGTCTGATATGAGAGATGGGAGGACATTTATAACACGTCTGATATGAGAGATGGGAGGAAATTTATAACACACGTCTGATATGAGAAATGAGAGGACATTTATAACACACATCTGATATGAGAGATGGGAGGACATTTATAACACGTCTGATATGAGAGATGGGAGGACATTTATAACACGTCTGATATGAGAGATGTGAGGACATTTATAACACACATCTGATATGAGAGATGGGAGGACATTTATAACACGTCTGATATGAGAGGACATTTATAACACGTCTGATATGAGAGATGGGAGGACATTTATAACACACATCTGATATGAGAGATGGGAGGACATTTATAACACGTCTGATATGAGAGATGGGAGGACATTTATAACACGTCTGATATGAGAGATGGAAGGACATTTATAACACACATCTGATATGAGAGATGGGAGGACATTTATAACACGTCTGATATGAGAGATGGGAGGACATTTATAACACGTCTGATATGAGAGATGGAAGGACATTTATAACACACATCTGATATGAGAGATGGAAAGACATTTATAACACACGTCTGATATTAGAGATGGGAAGACATTTATAACACACGTCTGATATGAGAGATGGGAGGACATTTATAACACACATCTGATATGAGAGATGGGAGGACATTTATAACACACGTCTGATATGAGAGATGGGAGGACATTTATAACACGTCTGATATGAGAGATGGGAGGACATTTATAACACACATCTGATATGAGAGATGGGAGGACATTTATAACACATCTGATATGAGAGATGGGAGGACATTTATAACACGTCTGATATGAGAGATGGGAGGACATTTATAACACACGTCTGATATGAGAGATGGGAGGACATAACACGTCTGATATGAGAGATGGGAGGACATTTATAACACGTCTGATATGAGAGATGGGAGGACATTTATAACACGTCTGATATGAGAGATGGGAGGACATTTATAACACACGTCTGATATGAGAGATGGGAGGACATTTATAACACACATCTGATATGAGAGATGGGAGGACATTTATAACACGTCTGATATGAGAGATGGGAGGACATTTATAACACACGTCTGATATGAGAGATGGGAGGACATTTATAACACACATCTGATATGAGAGATGGGAGGACATTTATAACACGTCTGATATGTGAGATGGGAGGACATTTATAACACACATCTGATATGAGAGATGGGAGGACATTTATAACACGTCTGATATGAGAGATGAGAGGACATTTATAACACGTCTGATATGAGAGATGGGAGGACATTTATAACACGTCTGATATGAGAGATGGGAGGACATTTATAACACACATCTGATATGAGAGATGGGAGGACATTTATAACACACATCTGATATGAGAGATGGGAGGACATTTATAACACTTCTGATATGAGAGATGGGAGGACATTTATAACACACGTCTGATATGAGAGATGGGAGGACATTTATAACACGTCTGATATGAGAGATGGGAGGACATTTATAACACGTCTGATATGAGAGATGGGAGGACATTTATAACACGTCTGATATGAGAGGACATTTATAACACGTCTGATATGAGAGATGGGAGGACATTTATAACACACGTCTGATATGAGAGATGGGAGGACATTTATAACACACATCTGATATGAGAGATGGGAGGACATTTATAACACGTCTGATATGAGAGATGGGAGGACATTTATAACACGTCTGATATGAGAGATGGGAGGACATTTATAACACGTCTGATATGAGAGATGGGAGGACATTTATAACACACATCTGATATGAGAGATGGGAGGACATTTATAACACACATCTGATATGAGAGATGGGAGGACATTTATAACACTTCTGATATGAGAGATGGGAGGACATTTATAACACACGTCTGATATGAGAGATGGGAGGACATTTATAACACGTCTGATATGAGAGATGGGAGGACATTTATAACACGTCTGATATGAGAGATGGGAGGACATTTATAACACGTCTGATATGAGAGGACATTTATAACACGTCTGATATGAGAGATGGGAGGACATTTATAACACACGTCTGATATGAGAGATGGGAGGACATTTATAACACACATCTGATATGAGAGATGGGAGGACATTTATAACACGTCTGATATGAGAGATGGGAGGACATTTATAACACGTCTGATATGAGAGATGGGAGGACATTTATAACACGTCTTATATGAGAGATGGGAGGACATTTATAACACACATCTGATATGAGAGATGGGAGGACATTTATAACACGTCTGATATGAGAGATGGGAGGACATTTATAACACACGTCTGATATGAGAGATGGGAGGACATTTATACCACGTCTGATATGAGAGATGGGAGGACATTTATAACACGTCTGATATGAGAGATGGGAGGACATTTATAACACGTCTGATATGAGAGATGGGAGGACATTTATAACACACGTCTGATATGAGAGATGGGAGGACATTTATAACACACATCTGATATGAGAGATGGGAGGACATTTATAACACGTCTGATATGAGAGATGGGAGGACATTTATAACACACGTCTGATATGAGAGATGGGAGGACATTTATAACACACATCTGATATGAGAGATGGGAGGACATTTATAACACGTCTGATATGAGAGATGGGAGGACATTTATAACACATCTGATATGAGAGATGGGAGGACATTTATAACACGTCTGATATGAGAGATGAGAGGACATTTATAACACGTCTGATATGAGAGATGGGAGGACATTTATAACACACATCTGATATGAGAGATGGGAGGACATTTATAACACGTCTGATATGAGAGATGGGAGGACATTTATAACACACGTCTGATATGAGAGATGGGAGGACATTTATAACACGTCTGATATGAGAGATGGGAGGACATTTATAACACGTCTGATATGAGAGATGGGAGGACATTTATAACACGTCTGATATGAGAGGACATTTATAACACGTCTGATATGAGAGATGGGAGGACATTTATAACACACATCTGATATGAGAGATGGGAGGACATTTATAACACGTCTGATATGAGAGATGGGAGGACATTTATAACACGTCTGATATGAGAGATGGAAGGACATTTATAACACACATCTGATATGAGAGATGGGAGGACATTTATAACACGTCTGATATGAGACATGGGAGGACATTTATAACACGTCTGATATGAGAGATGGAAGGACATTTATAACACACATCTGATATGAGAGATGGAAAGACATTTATAACACACGTCTGATATGAGAGATGGGAAGACATTTATAACACACGTCTGATATGAGAGATGGGAGGACATTTATAACACACATCTGATATGAGAGATGGGAGGACATTTATAACACACGTCTGATATGAGAGATGGGAGGACATTTATAACACGTCTGATATGAGAGATGGGAGGACATTTATAACACACATCTGATATGAGAGATGGGAGGACATTTATAACACATCTGATATGAGAGATGGGAGGACATTTATAACACGTCTGATATGAGAGATGGGGGGACATTTATAACACACGTCTGATATGAGAGATGGGAGGACATTTATTACACGTCTGATATGAGAGATGGGAGGACATTTATAACACGTCTGATATGAGAGATGGGAGGACATTTATAACACGTCTGATATGAGAGATGGGAGGACATTTATAACACACGTCTGATATGAGAGATGGGAGGACATTTATAACACACATCTGATATGAGAGATGGGAGGACATTTATAACACACATCTGATATGAGAGATGGGAGGACATTTATAACACTTCTGATATGAGAGATGGGAGGACATTTATAACACACATCTGATATGAGAGATGGGAGGACATTTATAACACTTCTGAGAGATGGGAGGACATTTATAACACACGTCTGATATGAGAGATGGGAGGACATTTATAACACGTCTGATATGAGAGATGGGAGGACATTTATAACACGTCTGATATGAGAGATGGGAGGACATTTATAACACGTCTGATATGAGAGGACATTTATAACACGTCTGATATGAGAGATGGGAGGACATTTATAACACACGTCTGATATGAGAGATGGGAGGACATTTATAACACACATCTGATATGAGAGATGGGAGGACATTTATAACACGTCTGATATGAGAGATGGGAGGACATTTATAACACGTCTGATATGAGAGATGGGAGGACATTTATAACACACATCTGATATGAGAGATGGGAGGACATTTATAACACGTCTGATATGAGAGATGGGAGGACATTTATAACACGTCTGATATGAGAGATGGAAGGACATTTATAACACACATCTGATATGAGAGATGGAAGGACTTTTATAACACACGTCTGATATGAGAGATGGGAAGACATTTATAACACACGTCTGATATGAGAGATGGGAGGACATTTATAACACACATCTGATATGAGAGATGGGAGGACATTTATAACACGTCTGATATGAGAGATGGGAGGACATTTATAACACACATCTGATATGAGAGATGGGAGGACATTTATAACACGTCTGATATGAGCGATGGGAGGACATTTATAACACGTCTGATATGAGAGATGGGAGGACATTTATAACACACATCTGATATGAGAGATGGGAGGACATTTATAACACGTCTGATATGAGAGATGGGAGGACATTTATAACACACTTCTGATATGAGAGATGGGAGGACATTTATAACACGTCTGATATGAGAGATGGGAGGACATTTATAACACGTCTGATATGAGAGATGGGAGGACATTTATAACACGTCTGATATGAGAGATGGGAGGACATTTATAACACACGTCTGATATGAGAGATGGGAGGACATTTATAACACGTCTGATATGAGAGATGGGAGGACATTTATAACACACATCTGATATGAGAGATGGGAGGACATTTATAACACGTCTGATATGAGAGATGAGAGGACATTTATAACACGTCTGATATGAGAGATGGGAGGACATTTATAACACACATCTGATATGAGAGATGGGAGGACATTTATAACACGTCTGATATGAGAGATGGGAGGACATTTATAACACACATCTGATATGAGAGATGGGAGGACATTTGTAACACGTCTGATATGAGAGATGGGAGGACATTTATAACACGTCTGATATGAGAGGACATTTATAACACGTCTGATATGATAGATGGGAGGACATTTATAACACGTCTGATATGAGAGATGGGAGGACATTTATAACACGTCTGATATGAGAGATGGGAGGAAATTTATAACACACGTCTGATATGAGAAATGAGAGGACATTTATAACACACATCTGATATGAGAGATGGGAGGACATTTATAACACGTCTGATATGAGAGATGGGAGGACATTTATAACACGTCTGTTATGAGAGATGGGAGGACATTTATAACACACATCTGATATGAGAGATGGGAGGACATTTATAACACGTCTGATATGAGAGATGGGAGGACATTTATAACACGTCTGATATGAGAGATGGGAGGACATTTATAACACACGTCTGATATGAGAGATGGGAGGACATTTATAACACGTCTGATATGAGAGATGGGAGGACATTTATACGTCTGATATGAGAGATGGGAGGACACACGTCTGATATGAGAGATGGGAGGACATTTATAACACGTCTGATATGAGAGATGAGAGGACATTTATAACACGTCTGATATGAGAGATGGGAGGACATTTATAACACACATCTGATATGAGAGATGGGAGGACATTTATAACACGTCTGATATGAGAGATGGGAGGACATTTATAACACACGTCTGATATGAGAGATGGGAGGACATTTATAACACGTCTGATATGAGAGATGGGAGGACATTTATAACACGTCTGATATGAGAGATGGGAGGACATTTATAACACGTCTGATATGAGAGATGGGAGGACATTTATAACACACATCTGATATGAGAGATGGGAGGACATTTATAACACACATCTGATATGAGAGATGGGAGGACATTTATAACACTTCTGATATGAGAGATGGGAGGACATTTATAACACACGTCTGATATGAGAGATGTGAGGACATTTATAACACGTCTGATATGAGAGATGGGAGGACATTTATAACACACGTCTGATATGAGAGATGGGAGGACATTTATAACACACATCTGATATGAGAGATGGGAGGACATTTATGGGAGGATATTTATAACACGTCTGATATGAGAGATGGGAGGACATTTATAACACGTCTGATATGAGAGATGGGAGGACATTTATAACACACATCTGATATGAGAGATGGGAGGACATTTATAACACGTCTGATATGAGAGATGGAAGGACATTTATAACACACATCTGATATGAGAGATGGAAAGACATTTATAACACACGTCTGATATGAGAGATGGGAAGACATTTATAACACACGTCTGATATGAGAGATGGGAGGACATTTATAACACACATCTGATATGAGAGATGGGAGGACATTTATAACACACGTCTGATATGAGAGATGGGAGGACATTTATAACACGTCTGATATGAGAGATGGGAGGACATTTATAACACACATCTGATATGAGAGATGGGAGGACATTTATAACACATCTGATATGAGAGATGGGAGGACATTTATAACACGTCTGATATGAGAGATGGGAGGACATTTATAACACACGTCTGATATGAGAGATGGGAGGACATTTATAACACGTCTGATATGAGAGATGGGAGGACATTTATAACACGTCTGATATGAGAGATGGGAGGACATTTATAACACGTCTGATATGAGAGATGGGAGGACATTTATAACACACGTCTGATATGAGAGATGGGAGGACATTTATAACACACATCTGATATGAGAGATGGGAGGACATTTATAACACGTCTGATATGAGAGATGGGAGGACATTTATAACACACATCTGATATGAGAGATGGGAGGACATTTATAACACGTCTGATATGAGAGATGGGAGGACATTTATAACACACATCTGATATGAGAGATGGGAGGACATTTATAACACGTATGATATGAGAGATGAGAGGACATTTATAACACGTCTGATATGAGAGATGGGAGGACATTTATAACACACGTCTGATATGAGAGATGGGAGGACATTTATAACACGCCTGATATGAGAGATGGGAGGACATTTATAACACGTCTGATATGAGAGATAGGAGGACATTTATAACACGTCTGATATGAGAGATGGGAGGACATTTATAACACACATCTGATATGAGAGATGGGAGGACATTTATAACACACATCTGATATGAGAGATGGGAGGACATTTATAACACTTCTGATATGAGAGATGGGAGGACATTTATAACACACGTCTGATATGAGAGATGGGAGGACATTTATAACACGTCTGATATGAGAGATGGGAGGACATTTATAACACGTCTGATATGAGAGGACATTTATAACACGTCTGATATGAGAGATGGGAGGACATTTATAACACACGTCTGATATGAGAGATGGGAGGACATTTATAACACACATCTGATATGAGAGATGGGAGGACATTTATAACACGTCTGATATGAGAGATGGGAGGACATTTATAACACGTCTGATATGAGAGATGGAAGGACATTTATAACACACATCTGATATGAGAGATGGAAGGACATTTATAACACACGTCTGATATGAGAGATGGGAAGACATTTATAACACACGTCTGATATGAGAGATGGGAGGACATTTATAACACACATCTGATATGAGAGATGGGAGGACATTTATAACACGTCTGATATGAGAGATGGGAGGACATTTATAACACACATCTGATATGAGAGATGGGAGGACATTTATAACACGTCTGATATGAGAGATGGGAGGACATTTATAACACGTCTGATATGAGAGATGGGAGGACATTTATAACACACATCTGATATGAGAGATGGGAGGACATTTATAACACGTCTGATATGAGAGATGGGAGGACATTTATAACACACGTCTGATATGAGAGATGGGAGGACATTTATAACACGTCTGATATGAGAGATGGGAGGACATTTATAACACGTCTGATATGAGAGATGGGAGGACATTTATAACACGTCTGATATGAGAGATGGGAGGACATTTATAACACACGTCTGATATGAGAGATGGGAGGACATTTATAACACACATCTGATATGAGAGATGGGAGGACATTTATAACATGTCTGATATGAGAGATGGGAGGACATTTATAACACACGTCTGATATGAGAGATGGGAGGACATTTATAACACACATCTGATATGAGAGATGGGAGGACATTTATAACACGTCTGATATGAGAGATGGGAGGACATTTATAACACGTCTGATATGAGAGATGGGAGGACATTTATAACACACGTCTGATATGAGAGATGGGAGGACATTTATAACACGTCTGATATGAGAGATGGGAGGACATTTATAACACGTCTGATATGAGAGATGGGAGGACATTTATAACACACGTCTGATATGAGAGATGGGAGGACATTTATAACACACATCTGATATGAGAGATGGGAGGACATTTATAACACGTCTGATATGAGAGATGGGAGGACATTTATAACACGTCTGATATGAGAGATGGGAGGACATTTATAACACACATCTGATATGAGAGATGGGAGGACATTTATAACACGTCTGATATGAGAGATGGGAGGACATTTATAACACGTCTGATATGAGAGATGGAAGGACATTTATAACACACATCTGATATGAGAGATGGAAGGACATTTATAACACACGTCTGATATGAGAGATGGGAAGACATTTATAACACACGTCTGATATGAGAGATGGGAGGACATTTATAACACACATCTGATATGAGAGATGGGAGGACATTTATAACACGTCTGATATGAGAGATGGGAGGACATTTATAACACACATCTGATATGAGAGATGGGAGGACATTTATAACACGTCTGATATGAGAGATGGGAGGACATTTATAACACGTCTGATATGAGAGATGGGAGGACATTTATAACACACATCTGATATGAGAGATGGGAGGACATTTATAACACGTCTGATATGAGAGATGGGAGGACATTTATAACACACGTCTGATATGAGAGATGGGAGGACATTTATAACACGTCTGATATGAGAGATGGGAGGACATTTATAACACGTCTGATATGAGAGATGGGAGGACATTTATAACACGTCTGATATGAGAGATGGGAGGACCTTTATAACACACGTCTGATATGAGAGATGGGAGGACATTTATAACACACATCTGATATGAGAGATGGGAGGACATTTATAACATGTCTGATATGAGAGATGGGAGGACATTTATAACACACGTCTGATATGAGAGATGGGAGGACATTTATAACACACATCTGATATGAGAGATGGGAGGACATTTATAACACGTCTGATATGAGAGATGGGAGGACATTTATAACACGTCTGATATGAGAGATGGGAGGACATTTATAACACACATCTGATATGAGAGATGGGAGGACATTTATAACACGTCTGATATGAGAGATGGGAGGACATTTATAACACACGTCTGATATGAGAGATGGGAGGACATTTATAACACGTCTGATATGAGAGATGGGAGGACATTTATAACACGTCTGATATGAGAGATGGGAGGACATTTATAACACGTCTGATATGAGAGATGGGAGGACATTTATAACACACGTCTGATATGAGAGATGGAGGACATTTATAACACACATCTGATATGAGAGATGGGAGGACATTTATAACACGTCTGATATGAGAGATGGGAGGACATTTATAACACACGTCTGATATGAGAGATGGGAGGACATTTATAACACACATCTGATATGAGAGATGGGAGGACATTTATAACACGTCTGATATGAGAGATGGGAGGACATTTATAACACATCTGATATGAGAGATGGGAGGACATTTATAACACGTCTGATATGAGAGATGAGAGGACATTTATAACACGTCTGATATGAGAGATGGGAGGACATTTATAACACACATCTGATATGAGAGATGGGAGGACATTTATAACACGTCTGATATGAGAGATGGGAGGACATTTATAACACACGTCTGATATGAGAGATGGGAGGACATTTATAACACGTCTGATATGAGAGATGGGAGGGCATTTATAACACGTCTGATATGAGAGATGGGAGGACATTTATAACACGTCTGATATGAGAGATGGGAGGACATTTATAACACACATCTGATATGAGAGATGGGAGGACATTTATAACACACATCTGATATGAGAGATGTGAGGACATTTATAACACGTCTGATATGAGAGATTGGAGGACATTTATAATACGTCTGATATAAGAGATGGGAGGACATTTATAACACGTCTGATATGAGAGGACATTTATAACACGTCTGATATGAGAGATGGGAGGACATTTATAACACACGTCTGATATGAGAGATGGGAGGACATTTATAACACACATCTGATATGAGAGATGGGAGGACATTTATAACACGTCTGATATGAGAGATGGGAGGACATTTATAACACGTCTGATATGAGAGATGGGAGGACATTTATAACACACATCTGATATGAGAGATGGGAGGACATTTATAACACACGTCTGATATGAGAGATGGGAGGACATTTATAACACGTCTGATATGAGAGATGGAAGGACATTTATAACACACATCTGATATGAGAGATGGAAGGACATTTATAACACACGTCTGATATGAGAGATGGGAAGACATTTATAACACACGTCTGATATGAGAGATGGGAGGACATTTATAACACACGTCTGATATGAGAGATGGGAGGACATTTATAACACACATCTGATATGAGAGATGGGAGGACATTTATAACACACGTCTGATATGAGAGATGGGAGGACATTTATAACACGTCTGATATGAGAGATGGGAGGACATTTATAACACGTCTGATATGAGAGATGGGAGGACATTTATAACACACATCTGATATGAGAGATGGGAGGACATTTATAACACGTCTGATATGAGAGATGGGAGGACATTTATAACACACGTCTGATATGAGAGATGGGAGGACATTTATAACACGTCTGATATGAGAGATGGGAGGACATTTATAACACGTCTGATATGAGAGATGGGAGGACATTTATAACACTTCTGATATGAGAGATGGGAGGACATTTATAACACACGTCTGATATGAGAGATGGGAGGACATTTATAACACACATCTGATATGAGAGATGGGAGGACATTTATAACACGTCTGATATGAGAGATGGGAGGACATTTATAACACACGTCTGATATGAGAGATGGGAGGACATTTATAACACACATCTGATATGAGAGATGGGAGGACATTTATAACACGTCTGATATGAGAGATGGGAGGACATTTATAACACACATCTGATATGAGAGATGGGAGGACATTTATAACACGTCTGATATGAGAGATGAGAGGACATTTATAACACGTCTGATATGAGAGATGGGAGGACATTTATAACACACATCTGATATGAGAGATGGGAGGACATTTATAACACGTCTGATATGAGAGATGGGAGGACATTTATAACACACGTCTGATATGAGAGATGGGAGGACATTTATAACACGCCTGATATGAGAGATGGGAGGACATTTATAACACGTCTGATATGAGAGATGGGAGGACATTTATAACACACGTCTGATATGAGAGATGGGAGGACATTTATAACACGTCTGATATGAGAGATGGGAGGACATTTATAACACGTCTGATATGAGAGATGGGAGGACATTTATAACACTTCTGATATGAGAGATGGGAGGACATTTATAACACACGTCTGATATGAGAGATGGGAGGACATTTATAACACACATCTGATATGAGAGATGGGAGGACATTTATAACACGTCTGATATGAGAGATGGGAGGACATTTATAACACACGTCTGATATGAGAGATGGGAGGACATTTATAACACACATCTGATATGAGAGATGGGAGGACATTTATAACACGTCTGATATGAGAGATGGGAGGACATTTATAACACACATCTGATATGAGAGATGGGAGGACATTTATAACACGTCTGATATGAGAGATGAGAGGACATTTATAACACGTCTGATATGAGAGATGGGAGGACATTTATAACACACATCTGATATGAGAGATGGGAGGACATTTATAACACGTCTGATATGAGAGATGGGAGGACATTTATAACACACGTCTGATATGAGAGATGGGAGGACATTTATAACACGTCTGATATGAGAGATGGGAGGACATTTATAACACGTCTGATATGAGAGATGGGAGGACATTTATAACACACATCTGATATGAGAGATGGGAGGACATTTATAACACACATCTGATATGAGAGATGGGAGGACATTTATAAAACTTCTGATATGAGAGATGGGAGGACATTTATAACACACGTCTGATATGAGAGATGGGAGGACATTTATAACACGTCTGATATGAGAGATGGGAGGACATTTATAACACGTCTGATATGAGAGATGGGAGGACATTTATAACACGTCTGATATGAGAGGACATTTATAACACGTCTGATATGAGAGATGGGAGGACATTTATAACACACGTCTGATATGAGAGATGGGAGGACATTTATAACACAAATCTGATATGAGAGATGGGAGGACATTTATAACACGTCTTATATGAGAGATGGGAGGACATTTATAACACGTCTGATATGAGAGATGGGAGGACATTTATAACACACATCTGATATGAGAGATGGGAGGACATTTATAACACACGTCTGATATGAGAGATGGGAGGACATTTATAACACGTCTGATATGAGAGATGGAAGGACATTTATAACACACATCTGATATGAGAGATGGAAGGACATTTATAACACACGTCTGATATGAGAGATGGGAAGACATTTATAACACACGTCTGATATGAGAGATGGGAGGACATTTATAACACACATCTGATATGAGAGATGGGAGGACATTTATAACACACTTCTGATATGAGAGATGGGAGGACATTTATAACACGTCTGATATGAGAGATGGGAGGACATTTATAACACACATCTGATATGAGAGATGGGAGGACATTTATAACACACATCTGATATGAGAGATGGGAGGACATTTATAAAACTTCTGATATGAGAGATGGGAGGACATTTATAACACACGTCTGATATGAGAGATGGGAGGACATTTATAACACGTCTGATATGAGAGATGGGAGGACATTTATAACACGTCTGATATGAGAGATGGGAGGACATTTATAACACGTCTGATATGAGAGGACATTTATAACACGT